>NC_132894.1:11789932-12089932 GCF_030463535.1 Salminus brasiliensis | reverse complement strand
TCAGCTTGAACAGACTTGAGGGTACGGATGGGCTTTGTGTTTAGATGTGGGCGGGTGGAGTGGTGGGTAACCAATAAAGTTCAGTGAGCACTCAGATCACTTCAAAAGCCTAGTCTATCAGACTTGCCTTTATCTAATGTGGCAGTTCAAGAAGAATGGACTCTTAGTCTATTATATGGATTATGTGTCAAAGGAGCACACTCTGACTTGAAATGTAGATGCAGGTAGCATTCAACTGAGAAGGCGAACTAACTCATGAACCTTACAAAGCCTGGAAGAAATTGTGGATCTAAGACACGGATATATTTTCGATTTGCAAAAGAGGCGGTTGGATTGCATTGCAGAGAGACGGTGGAAAAACAGCACTGAAAAAGGAAGACGGCTATAACAACAACAACAAGCTGTTGGTTGCTCTGCCATGCTTAAAGAATCCGTCCCCAGCTTTGTCCATGTCCAGCTTTACATGGTAGGACACTGTTAAACAGTGCTGGCCCCTCCAGTGCCAGGGTGGGTCGTGCTGGCACAGAGCACTGGGCTTGTTAATGCTGCCCTTAATCTTTGCCTCTCAGGGGGGCATCATGCCCGCTCTCTTGTCGTTTGGAGGAAGTACTCTCCCAGCACTCGGCTAAGTACCACTCGTTCTGCTTAGACAGGAAAGATGGAGAGTATTAGAATGGCCTCAAGCCCTCACCTTGGCTTAAATCAGGAGCCCAGCCTGAGTTGGAGCTCAGCAATAAAGTGTGTTAGTGTGTTGAAAGCTATGGAAATTAGCACTTTGTTAATGACGCTTGCCCAGGATTGTGCATTCCATGAATGTTTTGGTGTTTTAGCTAAGATTAGGTTTGTTTGGTTTTATTTCTTCATACTCCTACAGAACGTGTTCTAACAGAGCTATGTTGAAGGCATGTAACGATACACTCACGATACATACAAGTCACTTTGCACATGTGTGTGTAGTGGTACACACTCTGGAGTGATATCTGTAGACTGTACACTGCAGACTCTAAAATCTTTCATTTACATCTGAGAATTTCCCTACTGCTTCCAACTAGGCATTTATGTCTGTCAGTGGTGCCTTGAGGACAGCAGATAGAGCTCTGAACGCTGTGGTTAAAACATAGACTTAGAACTGCATTGAAATTAAAATACCGATACCCAATCTATTAAAACATGCTCGGATCAGATCGGGATATCCCTACTTCATATATCTGCACATATGCCCTTATATACCGGTCCCAGAAATAAGCTTAGGAAATTTGGGTCCACGTCTAAACGACTCCCAAAGTGTGTTGAATACAGAACACCTTTTCTAAAATACTGCAAGCTGTGGCCTGCCCTCAGCTTTTGACCAGATGGCGCAGCCAGACGTATAAAATGAATGTTTTCATTATTAGTTATTATAACAAAGCCTCATATCTGGGAATTGGATGCCCCCCTTTCTGCCTTGGCTGCACTGTTATAACTGTACTCAAGCACAAGATTTCTCTTTAATGAAAAACAAACAAAACTTGTTTTATTGCCTTTCGCTGCTCCATGGTTTGATGTACATTGTTTAACTTCCATTGAGTAATATAGAATATGCTTATGAAAAGGAGAAAAAATAATGCCCTTGGACCATTCATTATAAATGACTTCAGATTAGTGTGTGGCCTTTTTCATAAATTATTGAAAGCCAAAGTAACGCAATTGTTCATATCTTCCTCTACCCACAGGGAGCGAGACCTAGTTACACATACAGTAGGTTTGAGCTATCCGGATCAGAGTTGAAGGAAAGGGAACGGATTATGTGATGCATTTATTTATGTAATGGGAAATTATATATATATATATATATCAATTCTACAACTGAAAAGACTGAAGGTTGGATCTTGCAGCACGCTCCTGCACTTTTGCACAGTAAATCCGCTTGGCTTTCAAAGCCAGGCCCACATTGGAGTGATTAATGAGTATTGATCACGGCAAACACGAGTGTGTTGTACAGTGTATCATTCAAACATGGCCTCCCCCATCCATCATGCTGTTTGTAAGGGGGGGGGGTGCGTGTCAGGAGGGTGTTAAGGGGGAATCTGTAACATGATGCTAGTGCCCAGAGCATTCCATCAGTGTGGCTCTCAGTCTTGGCTAGGAATCAGTCAGAAGCACGGCGGTGTGAATTCCCATCCCGGTAACCTGAAACCAGGACAGATTTCACCGACGTGCATTACACAGGTAGCCGCCAGCCCCGCGTTGGACCTCTGTTGTTCAGTGTGCTTCTCTGTTGCTCACAGTGGCGCCCAGGGGGAGTCTTTATTAGGAGCATTTTCTCTGGGTAAAACCTTAACAGATTGCTTATTGATCTGAGCTGGAGCCGAACGAGGGGGAAAAAAGAAGGGAAAAAAAATTCCGCCACTTCTCACTGTAGCAGGCCCGACTCGCCTGTGCCACGTTCTATCTTTCGCGTTGCTGCAATATCCAGCCCCTGATACCCCTTCATCCTGTCCTGTTCCTGCAGCAGCAGGCATAGCACTGGCATTCTCATATATCACTGCCTTTAGTGGGGGAAGTGTGTGTGTGTGTGTGTGTGTGTGTGTGGTTGTGCACACTTATGGATAATATATGCGTGGGCTGCTGTTTTTCAAATTGTCATTTGATTAGGGTCTAACTCCAACCCCTTGGCCGCTGTAATTTTCCACGTTTTCCTGCTTTCCTGAATTCAGGCATCTTGAAGTTAAATCATCTTGTCAAGTCAGGTTTGCTAAACTAAATGTAGACTAGTTTAGTTGCATTCCTTCACCATTCCTCAGGCAGTTGATACAATGTTTTTTTAAAATGACCAGTGTGAAAAATAGAGTATTCCCTGAAGATTATCCTGGTTATTATTTTCAAGTAATTGTCTGACCGTTTGTCTTTAGGCTTTTTCTGGAGGATTAGTCATAGCGTTCTTGGTTAACAAAGGCTGTTAAGTTTGGCTCTGGAATCTACCAAATCTTTGTAAAACTTTAAGCAGTGTTCCAATGGCTGATGTCCTAAGACAAGTCCTAAGTTCAACTCGAAATATAATTTACACCAATATGCCATAACATTAAAACATTTAAAGGTAAAGTGAATAACATTGATTATCTTGTTACAGTGGCACCTGTCAAGGGATGAGATCTACATATTAGACAGCAAGTGTACAGTCAGTTCTTGAAGTTGATGTGTTGGAAGCAAGAAAATGGGCAAGTGTAAGAATCTGGGCCGTTCTGACAGGAGTCAGATTGTGATGGATAGATGACTGGATCAGAGCATCTCCAAAACATCAGGCAGGTCTGGTTCTTCTGGTATGCAGTGGTTGGTACCTACCAAAAGTGCTCCAAGGGAGGACAGCTGGTAAACCTGTGACAGGGTCATGGGTGTCCACGGCTCATTGATACAACACCTCACAACTTACTTAAACAACCTAAAGAATCTGCTGCTAATTTCTTGGTGCCAGAAACCACAGGACCCCATAAGATGTCCTGTGGGGTCCACGCCTTGATGTTGAAGAGCTGTTTTGGCAGCCTATGCAATTTTAGGTAGGTGTTTTTTTTTAAGTTATGGCTGATGGTGTATAACATACATACCACGATATGTGTAACTTTAATCATTCTGAAATGTTAAATCTTCATTAATCTACAGAAGATGGAACATTTTAGTTTAAGGCAAGTTCAAACTCGTTATTCCAACCCGTTGTTAGAGTACATCTTCCTTGAATATACTTTAATACAGTGGCAGCTCGTTTTCCTGAAATCACAGTTATACACAATTATCACAATTTATAGTTCATTAACTGCAACATAATTGGGCCTGATCGAGGATATGCTATAAAAGGCTCGTCCTGGAGGACCTCAGTTTTGCACAGCTTAGTGTGTTGCCTGCTCCGGCACACTTGATACAAGTCATAAAGGACTTGATAATTGTCTGAGGAGGTAAATCATGTGTATTAGAGCAGGGAGAACACAGCATTTAGCTGAGCTCTGGCTGGATTAGCTGTATACAAGACTGTTGAGTTTTACTGTATATTTATATTTTATATAAATAGAAATCGGAGTATTCTTTATACCTTCTATGTATTTAATAGGTTTGGGTGCTAACACATTGAGCTGAAAATGCCAAACACAGCTTTTTTTAAGCTGCTAGCAACAAAATCAGACTTTAAGGCCACTGTTGACGTCCAGTTTCAGAGAAAGAGCGAAAGCATTATCATCACAAGTAAATGCTTCTACAGTTGTCTGTTTTTAAAATGACACCTCAGAGGAAACTCTTCCCAATGATTTTGTTTATTTATTTATTTTGTTATTTTTATTATCATTATTATTATTTTTTTACCTTTCCTCAGACCCACCTAGTTCTTCCTTTCTTTTCTTTTTCCACCCCTGTACGAATGTTGCAAAGGATTGTCGTAAAGGCAGCGCAATAACTGGAGAGTTAATGGGATTATGCAAATTGGAGCGCTCTTAAAGGGCCCATTTGAAGTGGTTAATGGAGATTATGGAAATGGTCCACTGACTAAGGCGCTTGGAGTGAAAATGAAAAGGCAGTGGAAAGGTTTTGGGAGGAGGTCTGAGGTAGGAGGACGTGCGCAAATAAATAAATAAATAAATAAAAAAGAACCCAACCGGCCCATTCGTGAGGATTGGGGAGAGCCGCAAAAGACCAGGTGGAAGAGAAGGCATCAGAGCGTGGAGGAGGTGCAGCAAGGGAGATGAAGGAGGGGGGGGGGGGAGAGGTCATGCTTACTATACAGATTTTTTAATATCACACAGTTTTACCAGCCCATTGTTATTCATCCCGGCTACAACTGAAGTTAATGATACAAGATACGAAATAAATAAAGAAAGTAATACAATAAGAGAGCAGAAATTGCTGAGTGGAAACTTTACATCAGGGACGCCACAGCTTTGCTGATGTTCTTTGTGTTGCTTTTGGTTCCACAAGACATGTGAACTGGCGCCTTTCGACGATAATTAGCAGGATTTACACTGAACTCGGTTCTTTGAGGAAGATTACAATGTAAAGTCCATTATAATGAAATCTGTCCTGTCCAGTAGAAACCTTTCCCGTTCTTTCATCCTTTTTTTTGTTTGTAGACTAAACTCAGGCCCGATTTATTGGTGACCAGGGAGCATTCTCAGTGGACAGAAATTAGCCTCCGCAGGAAGCCAAGTCATTTTCCTCCAACCGGAATGTATTACTTATGTTTAATTTCCATGAAAACTCGGTGAATATTTTCCACAGTTTCTACAGAACACACAGTCTTGAGCTTATACAGGCTTAGATCGCTGGTCCCTCTGTGGCTCCGTAGAAAAAAAAAATCACCTCCAAGCTAAGCTCTCCTCTAATATATTTTAAATGAGCTGCGGTTGACTCAGCAGTTCCATATGTAGACCACCGATCACCAGCTTGGTTCCAGAAAGGAAATAAAACCTCAGAGGCAGGCTCACCTGATTAGGCTGGTCAATTGCTCATTGGACTCAGTGGGCACAAACAAGCCAACCTCCTCGCCTGCTCATTCGAAAAAAGCTGTTCCTCTCTTTTAATTAAAGGCACTTGCAGACACTGGATAACATGACTCTTAGCTACAGATTAAAAGGCTGTTAAACGAGTCGGTGGCACAGAGAAACCCAGGAGCAATGGCTCGGTTAAAGATCAGCGACAGACAGTGACCTCAACCTCAGTTTATGTATGTGTGTATGCTAAAAAATATTTTATAATAATCCTGGCCTAATTTGTTTGTTTGTTGTTTGTTCTTCAAAGGTTCTGTAGTAAAGGCAATCATTCTGTTGTATATATTACCATGACAACTTAAAGAGCTCTTTGAATGCTTTCTTTATCTGGTCAAATGATTCTTCCCTGTTGTTAGAAAACCTTTCCTAGAAGAACCTAGAAGAATGTCCCTGTTTAGCGCCCAAATCTGTTCCACTGTTGTTACCAGTCAAAGAACTGCTTCCTTTCTTTAATGATTGTGGTTATTAAAGCGCCATCTTCTACATGCTTTGTAATAATGTAGTGCTTAGTAGTGTAAATACACTCCCACGACTCTAAGGGGATATTCTTCGCTTCGGCTTGAAATATTACGCTGCGCAACACGGCAAGGTCAGTTCAGCAGCTTCACTGAGATCCGTACGCATCTGTGAAGAACATTACATTTGCAAATGTCATTAAGCACTCAGGGAGGGAGCATTATAAGGATTCTCAATGTCCTACTTACAGTTTAAGTGCACGTAATCACATACGGGAGAAATCCCACATCTTGGCCATCAAGAGTTTTATAGATATTTTTTGTGTCTTAATTCTTAATGATGTTTTCTTTTCACACGTTTCTACAGCTCGGTTGATGAGAGGTGTATTTTTCAGGCTGAATGAATGTCATCAACAGGAGAGTTAATTTTAGACAGAATTCTGAGCAGGATCACAATGATGACTTTCATTTTTAGAAAGCCAGGATTACCTGCAACACTAATTGCCATCCGTCCCAAAATCACAGAGGCTCAGTTGCTGTTATACCTTATGCTGGAGCAGTTATTTCAGTCTCTCTACAGTGCTGCGAAGCGTTGGGGAAGAACTGTTTATTTATTGTTTAGCCTGTTAATTAATTACAATAAAACCATTTTAAGTGAAGGAGAAAACACTCCACAGTGGAAACAACAAGCACCAAGAAAGTCTGGTTAAATATGCAATGACTAGCTAATGATCCCGTAACTGCTTTCCGCAGGCTCACGAGTGGCCTTCGCTTCTGCTGTTTAATCTACTTTTCACAGTTTTTAACGTGACATATCACTGATGCTGTCACATGTACATGTTGTGTAGTAATCATGCTCTATGAAAGCTGAACCCTCAGAGATTTTAGGGACCAATCAGGGCAAGAATACAGTATGTCTAAGAACTTATCATACAGCAAGAAAAACATGGTAT
Organism: Salminus brasiliensis; assembly: GCF_030463535.1. Taxonomy (NCBI): domain Eukaryota; kingdom Metazoa; phylum Chordata; class Actinopteri; order Characiformes; family Bryconidae; genus Salminus; species Salminus brasiliensis. The sequence continues at coordinate 12,083,020 of NC_132894.1, read as the reverse complement.
CACTGTAACTGTAACTCCTGTACACTGTAAAGAAATATTCAACCAGTTGGTTTCCATTCCTCTGGCGGAATGGCCACTAGGGTATTGCAGTAACTGTCTCTACTGTCCAGGGGAGGCTTTCTTCTAGATTTTGGAGCAGTGAGGTCCGGATGTTGGATGACCATCACAACCAACTCCCCAAATGATCCCAAAAGTATTGAATAAAGCACCAACCATCATTCCAGACAACACAGTTTTACTGCTCCACAGCTCAGTGCTAGGATGGGGGGCTTTATACCCCTCTAGCCCACACCTGGCATTAGGCATGTTGCCTATAGGTTTATGTTTATCTGCTCCAGAGAGTCCTATTCTGTTGGCAGTTGTGTGTGTGTGTGTGTGTGTGTGTGTGCATTTGCACATCTTTGTCAGCAATTGGTGCATCTTAAAGTAGCTAAAATAGATATAGTACATATAGTGTATGTTGGTTGTAGTGGAGCAATTAAACCTAAACGATAAAACTATAAAGTGTAAGGTTGTCTTAAAGAAGTAGATAAAAAAATATATTTATCGATTTTGTATTTTTTGTGAGTAATATTCTCGCAATATGTTTTGAGAATATGGGGAATATTGTCATGGCCGCTAAAAAGACTGAATTCAAGTCATTGTCCTTTTTGTGTTTATTTTTTAAGGCTCTATTTTTTTGTCTTATCAAATTGAGTATGGTGGGATGTACTGTGAAATTGTCTTAAATATAACAATATTATTTTTTGCCATATCGCCCACCTCTACTTCTTTGAGTATCATTGTATCTGTCCTCTCTCTTTTTGTTCCCGCTCTTCCTCTCGCTCTCTCCTTGCAGTGCCACGTCACGACCAATTGTTGATTGAGGGGCACCGTGTGTAACGCTGACATTCGGCAGCCAGGTAGCGGGCCACTATTTTAAGTGACAGTCCATATGCCTCCTCTCCCCCTCTAGTCTACTCTCAGCGTCGTCTGTGGCTGCTGAATTAACACCGGCCCGGTGGAGGGGAATATCAATGAGGTGGCCAATACGAGGACAGGAGCACAGACTAATGGTGGAGTATCAGAGGAGGGCTGCATTCAAAATTTAAAACAGCTTCAGACATCCTGTTCTGTCAGGCTCACTTCAAAGTGGCTGCCAGTATAAACCAGGAAGGGTGAATCAAATTGACTTTGTGAAGTTTTCAACTTTAGTCCTCCAAATAAAACCCCCTCTTCTTGTCCAGAGTTTGGACAGAAGCTGAAAGGAAGAAGCTTCAATGCCGAGAACTTCGTGGGTCTTGCCTACACCTGTAGCACGGCTAAAGATTGATAGCGCTGGGGAAAAAATGAGTTGAAAAAAGAAAATCTCGGAATAACAAAGCATCCGTCAGTGGTAGCTGTCTGTCCTGTCAGTCTTTCCCCCAGTATGGAGGTATTTTAATAAATAAAAGTCAGAACACCCTACCCATCCCGCTGAATGTGCCTTTTTGCCTAGAAGTGTCATCCGCCGTTCTTTTGACTCCCGAGGCTTCTTTTGCCGGCCCTCCAGTGACTGGAAAGATGGGAATACCAGTCGAGGCACCACATTAGAAAGCCCTCACTGGCTCCTGCGACTTAACTTTCATTTTATATAATTGATATTGAAAGCAATGAACTGGATGAATTGCCATCAGGGACTTGGGGCTTGCTCCCCCTCCCTTTCTATGGCGAGGCCAAATGAGGTAGATTTAGGAGATGGAAGGGTATCTTAGCATTAATGTAGTTCTACTCCAGAATGCGGCGAATATATTTCAGCCAGCTCTATTATGGCATTTTCAAAAGGAAAATAATGACCTCCACATTTCAGATTGAAATTGAAAATCTCTCTCATCTTGGTCATTACTTAAACCATTCTATTTTGTGCCCAACCATCAGGCTTTTCTCGGATGATGCTCCCTGGATGGTTTTAGCAGAGAGGAAGGGCCTTTCCTCCTTCTGAAGGACCCAGCTTTAGGTGGCCCTTGTTCTTAAATGATGTGATTCATTATTTTTTTCTTGACCTTTCTTGGGTTCCTGTAGGTCTAGCATGTCTAGAAACAACGGCCTTGAGAATCAGAGCTGGATGAGAAAAGCAGAAAAGCTGATGACAAATTGCACCCAGATTGATAGCCAGCATCTTTTCCTTCCTGGACTTCGCTTTTGTTCCTCTCCAACCTGTTGAGCTCCACATAGTAGGCTGAAGTCGTTCCGTTTAAGCCCAAGCCTCCTTCTCCTCTTGGCTCCAACTTTCATGTTAACAAGTGCTCCCAGGTGGGAGTTGCCATGGCAATTTCCCTGCGGCTGCCGTGGAGACGGGATCGGGGCGGAACGAAGAGCAGTTTTTTGCCATAGACAGCTGAACCCCCCCCCCCTCCTCCCCACACTTCCCCTTCTCTGGTTTCCTCCTCGTTTTGATTTGTTCCCTGAGCATAGCCTCATAAGGCCGGGTAGTAAATCTGGATCTTGGGTCCATCTGCAAAGTCGTAACATCGCGTCACCAAAGCCAAATAAATTTCCCCAAATTTCACTCGAAGTGCAGAATTGTCCAAGTCTCCGTTTATATATAATATAATAGATACGCCTGAAGAAAGTAGTCACTAGTATAATACAGCTTTGTTTTACCAATAGAAATTTCAGAAGCGTCTGAAACAATGGAGGCGCCCCCAGAGAACCTTCGCCATTATCTGCTTCCTAATTTCATGAGGAGATATTATTGGTTCGAGTTAAACTAAGCATGTCTAATCAATTCAGTTAATTGTACGCAGCAAGTAGTCAGTGAAACATAGTCATACAGAATATCTGGAAGGATGCCATGGATGGATAGATGGATAGTTTTTGGAGGGATGCCATAGAAGAACCGCGTTTGGTTCCCTAAGGAACCTTTCAGCAGATGGTTCAGATGGAACGAGATTTGAGTGTGAAGGTGTTTTCTTTCATTTAATGATCAACTGTATAATGTAAACATCCTGGTCCAATTAACAGTTTTAGCTGAAACCATTTTGAGAATCATCTATTAAAAGGTTCCTTAAGGAACCAAAAGTGGTTGTTCTGTGACATCACATAAAGTGTAAAATTATCTAAGCAAAAGAGGTTTTTTTTGAAGCAATGTGAGAAAGAATCACTTTTGGTTCCTTAAGGAACATTTCAGGAATGGTTAAAGAACCATCTTTGTCAGAGAGAAATGCAAGTGTCAATGCCATTCCATTGAAAGGTTCCATATGGAACCAAAAGTGTTTTTTTATGACAGGAGTCAAATCTGGACCTTGAATCCAGTTTCCACTTGGTAATTCTTGGTAGGTGTTATACTAGGTGCCCTATCGATTACATTAAGGGGTCCCTTGACTTCCAACAAGAACAAAATCAGGACTAGAAACTGGACTCGGGTCCAGATGCAGACCTGGACTCTATGACATTACTTGACTTGTACAGTCGTCTGAGCAAAAACAGTTATTTGAAGCAGTGCCAAATGCAACTTACTTTTGGTTTCCTAAAGAACGTTTCAACTGATGTTTTTAAAAGAACCATCTTTGTAAGAACAACACCTTAATGTCAGGCAAAAAAGGCAAAAAGGAAGCCAGAAATGGTTATTCCATGGTGTCAGTTGACATGCGCAGTTGTCTGAGCAGGATAGTTTCTTTGCAGCAATATCACAGAACCAATCTTTGTTCTTTTAAGGTGCCACTCATCCTGTACAATTGTCTGAGCAAAAACTGGGGCAATTCCAGAGAAGAACCACTTAGGAACCTTTCAATGAAGTTTTTTCCTAGAACCCTATGTCCAAGAACCATTTAATAACCCTTTAATTTTAAGACTGTAGAAGCGGTGGACAGTGGTCCCCTTTCTTGTGCGGCTTTTCTCGTTGTTCGCAGAAACACTGAGAACACCACAAGGTGGTCCTGTTTGTTTCCACCAGGTCCCCCCTCGTTCCTGGGTGTCCACATGCCCTAGCGGCTACCGTGTCCAATTTATCACAGCGGAACCTCCTGGATGCCGCTGCCCCGGTGCTGACTAATTGGCTAACAGTGCTGCCGTGAAAATAGGTCCTCCCTCGCTCCCTCAGCTGTAGCGACCGTGTCCTCGTCGTCCCGTACTCGCAAAGTCGGGCCTGCTGCTGAGAGGCAGAGAAAAGAAAAGAGCAGTAAAGAGAGATAATGTGGAAATGGGAGAAATGGGGAGACCGGGCACAGCGCAGGAAGAATGTTTGGGCTCAGTGTGCAGGTTGGCCCCTGTGGGGCGGATCAAGCAGCTAACGGTGGATCCACCTTGGGGAGATCTATATCCTCCACAGCTCTGAATTATAGTAGCTCCTACTTCTCAGCGGCGCGAAGCAGCAGCTTAACCATGCCAGGCTTTGAGAGAGAGAGAGAGAGAAAGAGAGAGAGAGAAGGGAGAGAGAGCTGGACCTGACTTGACTCCACTCTCCAAGGATATGTTCACTGTTTAGGGCCTGGGCATTAAGATCAACATGCGGAGGCAATTTCCATACTGGCTACACTGCTGCTCAGATGCTACCTTTCATGTGCTCTAACCTTGTTTGGCCCAAATCACAAAGTAATTCACAAACTCCAGCCTTCATTCAGGACGGCGCGCCGAGGAGGACCGGGAGCCACCTCTGCCCTCGGCCGGCCGAGTGGAAGAGTGTGACAGGAGATTGGCTCTTGGACCTGATGGATTTGCTCTGGCGCCGGAAGAGTGGTGGAAAAGAGAGAGAGCGTATGGGAGAAAGCAAGAGAAAGAGAGAGAGATTGCAGCTTAACTAAATCAGAGCATGTCCTTGTGTTTGCCCAAGTGCTCCTAAGTAAGTTTCAGTGTGTGTGTGAGAGAGAGAGGGGCAGGCGTATTGGTGTTTGTAAAGGGTTGTTTACTGCTGACATAACCTGAAGGCTGTTTTAAGGCTATATATCAGTTTTTCAACCTTGATGGAATGATAACACTTCAGCTCAGCTGTTGCACAGTTGAAAGTAATGAAGTAGGCGTTTAAAGGAGGATCTGTACCACATTTGCAGGCACTTTTTAACCCCTTAAAAATCCCATTAAAATGTTATTACAAACTAGGGCTGGGCGATATGGTAAAAATACTAAATCATGATATTTAAATACTTTTTTTGCGATACATGATATTTATCCCAATACATGTAATCACAGACTAAATACATAAATAGCGACAGATTCTTAAAAACTGCTGTTCAGATAATCTCCTGTACTCATACAGTGATTTATACTCAACATCTGCTGCACTAATTACACTGTTTGTAATGAAACATGCAGCTGATTAGTGTTTATTTGTTTATATTAAGAAAAACATATTGATATCATGATAAAAACATTAAAATAAAATATCGTCATATTGCCCAGCTCTGTTACTGACTTATTCTGTACCGGTTCGTACAGACGTCCCTGTATTTACTGATTAATACACCTTAGTGTGTGATAAGGCTTGGAGTATTAGGGGGTTAAAACACTTCTCAACTGATCTGCACTGATAATAAACTTATGCAAATGGGTTTTATTTATTTTTTTAAATGTATGTAAGTATATTCATATATTTTACTAAATAATACAAAGACAGCTTTACAGCACCTTCTGTTTGTGAACAGGTTAGAGTATAGGAACTGCATTCAAACATGCACAGCATACCCTGTACCCGGAAACCCAGACCGATGGGCTAGTTTTAAACAGGTGCTAAAAAATCTGGTAAAGCGATAAAAGCACAATTTCATCAATACTATTCTATGTTGTTTGAGCCAAAGGGGTTATCTTGCTTATTAAAATTACAGTAATAACATACAGGTAAATGTGGAAAGAGACTGTGTGTCAAACACTGATATGTTTGTTTTTACTGAAAAGTAGAACAGCAAATGTCAGCAGCAAAAATGGAAAGATTTGATTTACGCATGGGTGGAAATGAGACCATATTTTGACCATATTGCCCAACCCATGTGGACATGAACTTCTCTTGTTGTTTATCCAAGCGTTAGAACTAACTAACTAAAAAAGAATTTTCACCAGATTTCTCCAGAAGTCAATGATCCAACATATATTAATAATACACTCCTGTGTATCCAAGATTGGAGTATAATAAACAATTCTGGTGAGATATAATCTGCCTCTGCCACTGAAACTGAGAACTGTGCCAATTTCCCTTTTATATCAAACAAGTTGTAGCATGATGTGTTTATTTCATTTCTCTTACATGACATTGCATGTCCTGCCATGTGACTGTTGTGACATTGTGACGTTGCGATGCAGATGCTGAAACCACATATTGTGCAGCACTAGAACTAACCCCACCATATGGAGGCTGTACCTCAGCCTTGCTAGCTTTCACTGTACTTTAAAATGGCATTAATTACAGCCCCAAAGGGGTGAATAAAACAATATAGGATCGAAATGTACTCACACTTATACTCAGCAATCAGAAACACTTACGATAGAAAGAGTTATTTTAATGGACAGAAAATCACCCTAACTGTAGCACAAATGCTCATTTACTGTACTAAAAAAAACGTTACAAAGACATGTATTAAATAACAACCCACGTTAAACAGCTCGCGCTTAGCACATTACCATTCTCTGGATGAATGCAGTATGCACTTTGAATATAGCCTATTTCTGTAACTGTGGTGAAGCTTTAGCAGCAGTGGGCAGTGGTGAAAGTGGTATTTTAGCAGGAGACAAGTCTGTGATAGTATTTGTTGTTGTAAGTGCCTAAAATGACGGCTGAACAAGCAAATAAGCAAAGAAAGGGCTGAATAGGCCTCCGTTTTAGGTTTGCTGGGGAATGATTTACAGAAATGGGTTTGAACACAGATGCACAAATTCCTGTTTCAGCGCAGTTTCAGCGCAGGGGGGCATTCATGTATAGCATTTATCTCTTTTTAACTCTCTGTTAATTTTATGTCCTGCGTAATGGTGGTAATGATTATATTATTGACCTGACGGGCAAAACAAGATTGGTGTTTATATCAGGATCTGCTTGGCTGCTGCGGTTAGCAGTTGTTCAGCTTAAATACTGGCGATTGATTTTCTCTGAACTGTTAAAAACTAGTTGGAGTTGGCGTTGCTTATGAGAGTCTTAGAAATCTGAAAGAAGTCTCCAGTGCTGTTTGTTTCTTAGATGAAAACAAAAGAAATATCAGGTTGTGAAGGGCACGAGGACTGTAATGACACACTGACTCCGCAAGGCCATTATAGAGGGAACAGTGATGCTTTTGCACTTTTTTTAAGGTAAAAGCCGTAATGCAAAGGCGTGTCCTTTTGTTAATGCTCCCTCTAGGCTGAAGCCTGAAAGCGAGGCAAGGCAAGGACAAGGGGCTTTGGCTGGCCAGGACAAGCACTGTTTTTCTTCCCCCCCTTTTTCCAGAATTGAGGGAACCATTGTGCATTGCGCCGTTGGTGCGGCCTTCCCCATCATTTAGAGACGCTCTCGTGATGGGGATTTAAAGTCTCTCGGAGTCGTTCCGGCCCTCTCTCTCTGCCCCCTCTGTCTTTCCTCGCGTTGGGAGGCGAGCTGGAGTCGGTAGGCGGAGCCGGTGGACCTGCTGGCCGAGGAAATGGTTTTTATTTAATGCATACATAAGCAGGCTCCCTGTCTGTTCTCTCACCTCTCTGCCTCCCATCCGCACACTGCTGAAGAACACACCGCTGCACCAGGACAAATATGCATTGTACACTCACTTACTCACACACTTAGACAAGACACGGGTCAGTCAGAGTATGAGCCTGAAGGCACTGCTGTGCATTTACAGTATCCTTATGTCTCCATATCTCCTTATGTCTTTTCTGTGATGAGAAAAACACAAAAACACACACACACACTTAAGGCCCTATTCTTGCGGTGAGCAGTGTCTAACATTCTTGCTTGTTTTTCGGCCACATTCCCAGAATGCTTTTAGTGTAGTCTTTTTTTTTTGTCCTTCTTCACTCGTTCCTGCTGCTCTCCGCTTTGCTTGGGAAAAGGGCCTGCTCAATAGAGGCCTGCGGTGCCCATTTTCATACTAAGTTGAATCACTTAGGCCACTGAATTGTGTGCTTTTTTAGCTATTGTTTTGGAAAAAGGGGAATTTTCACTCACAGAGGTTTTTGGAATTTTACAGTTTTTTGCTGTTTTAGGCTTTTTGTCAGATTCCTTTGTTTGATTGGACAGCGATTTTTTATTTTAAAGTCCTAGTGCTTTTGTAAGCGTTGTAAGAGTAAGAGAAACTGACCAAAACAAAATGTGACAATTCCAGAAAGTAATGCCAGTTTTATATGCTACATGGAGTGTCAGAGAAAAGAGAGAGGGACAGAGTGCAGTTTGGAAGCAAGTCACACTAAAAATAAATTAAAAAAAGACATCCAGGTTTTGAGGCTATTGTGTGTAATGGATCACTGTCAGAGCGGTGCAAGCAAAGTATCATACTGTGGTTCTGATGCTACATTGATTGCAGTGCCTTTTATTCTTAATCAATAATGATTTAGTCAATTAAGTAACATCATGTGCATGTCTTATTCATTTTAAACAAATCTACAGAAACATCTAAAGCTGCATGATATGTAACTCAATGTATTGATTTTGATGGTAATAATTGTAATTGCTGAAAAAAGTATCAGCAATAATTTTACTATTTTCAGAGTTTTAAAAACCAAACAATCAATAATATAGAAAATAATTAGGTGATAAAATATTTTTTATTATTATTAATAATAATAATAATAATAATAATCATTACCTGGAAACAAAATAGTTAGAAAGAGCTCCACCTTATGCATAGCTTACTTTCTTATTTATTTATTTAATATATATTTTAAATGACTTTTTACATATCCTAAAAATTCTTTAAAGGTCATTGTAACTGATAATAATAATAGAGTTAGAATTAGAAGTAGAATTGTAAAAACTGTAGAATTGTATACTGTGGTTCTGTAAAAATGATTTTTTTTGAGATTGTTTAAATGTGTAATCTAGAGCTGAGCAATATGACAATATTTTAGCATTATTGTGGTATGCTACCACAATATTTTTGAGCATATTGTGGATATTATCACTACCAATAAATACAGTTTTATTACAAAGTCCTGTTTAACTAGAGGTAGGAATTTTGTGAATTGAAATCATTGCACTGTTGGAGGTGAATTTTGTGAAATCTGTGTATTTACATGGTATTATCCATAATTATATCTAAAATCGTACCCAAACCTGAAAATATATCTATCGTTATACCCTTAATTATGGGCCATCATCCAGTCAGTCCCTTGCCGCTATATGTTTTTTTGCAATACTTGCAATGAGCTCGGGTATAAATTGTGACATAATTTTGCATGATGATAATAGAAATATTGTCATTTTGCTTACCCCTAATTAAAATGCTAATTTGCATATTGCGGCCTTCCGAGATATTAGTGTTGAAACATATATATAAAGTGCAGTCCTGAAACCCGTCCTCACAGGGCTCTTGCAAAGTAGACTTTCCCAGGTTTTCTCAACAGTGAACGAGTCAGAGTCTTGGATGCCCCACCTACTTTGCCCCCCCTGGCTCCACCCCCTCCGTTGTGGCTGCTCTCCTGAGCTGCACCCCTCTCAGTTTAAGGTGGCACAATGTGGAGCTTTCAACTTGCTCGGTTTAATGCTGAAAGACAGGCCTGCATAAATAATTCATGCTTCCTTCACCAACCCTCTCTCTGCATACAGTGCTAGTGTTAGCAACGGTGCATGCACGTCACGTGTGTGTGTGTGTGTGTGTGTGTGTATGGGGTGGGGGTGGGGGGTAGTAAGCAACCTACAAAGGCAAAACTAACGAAAGCTGGAGCCTGGGCTAGCTTACTGTTTAGCATTGTAGATGCACCTGTAGAGGGGTGAACTGCTCTCTCTTTCTCTCCACAAGCACATATTTGCACTTAGCTCATATCAGTGCGTGTGCATTCATCACTGCATTGGGAAAGATTTGTTGGGCTGGTATTACTACATCATTTCAGTAATCGTTCTAGGTAAAAGATCATGAGAGGAGCTGCCTGCGATTTCATTTTACGCCTCACTAGGGTTTTATTGCAGTGCAGCAAAATACAGTAGAGCGCCGGCAAGGTCACGCAGATTACCACCTCAGCGTCAAAATCTCACTTCATGTGCCTTTCTTGCTTACGAATCCAGTCAAGTCAGTTCCTTCCTGAGAGCTGTGGAAGTACTTGGTAGGTGAAGCCACAAAACCTGGCATCTCATTGAGAGGAACTTTAATATTAAAAGTAGGGATGGATGATTATGTACAGTAATGTCTACTTTTAATCATTATTATTTTCCATTTTTATTGTTTTTTACTTTTGATATAAGTAGAATCTGATTTGTTCTTTGCATTAAGTTAAAAGTTTATGATGAATCGACCAATAGAAATGCTCCAGAATGACTAGTATCTTTTCACATTGACTTAAAATCAAGTTAAAAATGTACTTCTTTTTTTTCCCTACTCCTCAGTTGACATTTTGGAGTTTAAAGGTTTTTCCATGACACTGACAATATAGTTTAGTTAGGAAGCCACTTCCTTAGGGTACTTTCCCACCTACCTTGTGTAGTCCGGACCTTCAGACTTTTCAGTTCGGTCCAAACCAAAATAGCAGGTGTGAAAGATGCCACAAACCACAGTCTGGACCAAAGGACTATGGTTTGGTTTGTTTGCAGTGTGAAAACCCACACAAAGCCCACGTTTAGTGTGCTCGCTAAACTGCAGCGTGAAACCCAAGCGAACCGGACCAAATGTAACAAATGTAACAAAACTAAGAACCTTGCAGAACTTGGTCCGGACTCACTGGTCAGGTGTGAAAACGCCCTTAGTCAAACGGAACTCAAAATTTGAGGAAGAAGCTGGTAAATGAAAAACCAACTTCTCATTTTTTATTATTTTGATGTTTTTCCACTAACCTATATTCAGCCTTTAAAAATGTGAGATGAATATGAGGAGTCGTAGCTATGACATGATTATGACACACTGTCAGGTTCATTATTGAGTAATCAGTGTTAACAGTGTTAACTAACAGCAATGTTGCTAGTTCAAATAAACAGCAATGAGGAATTGAATGGAACTGAATTCAAGTTTAGTTTCATAAACATTTTTTTCATTTTAGAAAATATGAATTGTTTAGAGGTCTGCTACATGGAGAATATATCTGCTAGGGTTGGGAGATATGCTACAAATATCATATCACCGTATTTAATGGTAATTTTACAATATGTATCTCAATATTTTAACAAAATGCCTCAGATTTTCAAAACTGTTAAACAGATTGTTACAAAGGATGAATTATGCTATGTGTGATGAAATGTAAAGTAATGTAAACCTGATAATGTTTATGTAATGTAATGGTAATGTAAAGGGCTGCTCACTTAAAATAATAAAATACAGATAAACATAAAGTCAGTGGTCAGAATGTGTCACAGGTTGAACACAGATGGACACAGGTTTGGTTGCTGACTCCTTTGTGAACTCCAGGCACTGTATAGATGTAGTTCCACCAGCAGCTCACTTGATTTACTTTAATAGAGGACTGATTGGATAAACAGGAATTGGATGGTAACTGTAAGTATAGGGCTCGAGAAGTGGTTTAGTTAAAACACCCACTTGCATCTTTTGTTTGCTTAATTATTACTGTTTTTCAAACAAATAAGGGATTTCTGCCCAGATAAATTGTTTTACATATAATTTATAATCATAAGTTTAGCTCAGTCCTACAAGAAGACTCTGGACACATGAGGACTGTTGACCTGTTGATTGTCTTTGGCGTAGGCCCTATCGTCAGCCCAGGTCTTGAACCATAGAGGACTTTTAACGCAGGTGATGACGAGTGATTGGCTGAAGGGCGGTGATGCTGAATTGGAGTTTCCTGGTAGAACTTTCACTAGAGCTTTCATTTCTTCCATGCAAATAAAAGTAGAGACTACCTAGACTGGGAAAACTGACCTCCCTACTTAAATACTAGACCTCCATTCTAAAAGTACTAATGAAGACATGTTGCTTTTTAGGAACCCAAACTATTGTACCCACAGTGCCTTTCAAGAATATAAAATATTTCCCTGTCTTGCTCTTAAGCTAGAGTTCTTTCTTCCAGCCGTTCCACCAGAAGCTTTGGTCTATCTGTGTCTCTCAGTGGTGGGAGCCGAGGGTGGTTCTGGCCATGACGAGTGGGGGCTAGAGGGCAGTGCTGGTTTCTGCATGTCCGTTACCCAGAGAGGTGCAGAGTGAAGCCCTGCAGGAGAGCCTCAGTGATTACGGGTGCATTAGGCCTCTCCCAGAGGAAGCATTAAGGAGTGCAGCTTAATTTTGCCTGGTCGCTGGCCGTGTCCATCGTTAAGGAGAGAGAACAAAATTGTGTTTAGGAGTAAAGAGCCTACGCTTCTGCAATTACCATGTCTGGGTTCTGCCGTGAACCAAATGGCGAAGAAAACCTCTCTTTTTTTACTCTTTTCTTCAGTGCTCTGCCTTGAAGGCCACTGTGAGAAAGCAAAAAGGGAAATTCCCCACTGGAACTATCCTGTCCTTGCTACACATGGACACACTCCCTCATATTTTCGGTTCTCCAGTCCTGTCCACAGCCAGTGGTGAAGGTGGTGTGTAAGCGTGGCGTGGTTGGGACGCGGGGACATTGGTTAGTAAGCATGGGGGTGCGTCCCTGCTGCGTCCCGGAGGGCCTCCGTGCATCTCTGCTTCTGTAATTGTGGACATCAGCACCCAGTCATGCAGCCCTCCGCTCTTCGCTCGCCGGATGAAGCTCCACACACACTGGCCAACTGAATCGGACAAATTCAATTCATTACCCAACCTCACGTTCGGCCCCCGGGGGAATCTTCACTCATGAGGCGCTGCTTTGTTACAGTAATTAGCTCCATATTAATCAGCCCCCTCCCTCGTTTTCCAATTCCCCTCAATTAAACAGAGTGTTTAAGTAATGGGTTTGATGACCGCATGATTGCCACCAGCGCAAAAAAAAAAAAACACACACACACCCCTAGCTTGGGTCACGTAATTTGTGTTTCCTGGCAGCGCCATCTCGGCCCGACTGGGCCTGTGTCGTGGCTCAGGAATATGTCGGGTTCATGACTCCCATGAGTGCGTGTTAGGCCTGTTCGGTGCTGCGTGGAGGAAGCTGTAATTCATTTTTATGCTCCTCTCCACGCTGCCCCTAATTGCAGACCAAGCTTCAGTTGTCTGCTTGCGCTCACCTCAAATGACGCTAATGGCTAGGTGCTGTCACAGCATGTCGGGAGTAGAAAGCGGCAGTACTCAGCTGAGGAGTGGAGAGGCACGCATCATCACTGTGGCCCGCGTTAATTTCCAAATGTGGTATTTATTGGCAAAGTCGTCTGAGCTCTTATTTATTTATTTGCGTGGTTCAGAGAACGCCCATGTCCTTGAACTTCTCCACATGGTATTGCCAGCATCTTTGCAAGCAAGATAGCAAAACAGTAGGTCAGATTTCTTCCTATGGGCCCCGCGTTCTCCTGCATTCTCTGAAGACACCAGTCAGCACACCCCATCTGACAGGTTCTCCCCTTTTCTGCCCTGTTCTTTGAAAGGGTTTTCATGTGGCTCTAGAAAAACTAAATCAATCCACTTCAGTCGTCACATGGATCACTACCAAAAGAAGTATTGGCAGTAGGGAACCGGCAAAAAGACTCCAGTCAGCAAAACAAAGCAGGCTGGAATGGATGGGAATGGGTTAAGAGAGACTGTACTGCCTATCTCAGAGTAGCCAGAGTAAAAGGAAGCCGACTTCAGAAGAAAACAAGCAAGGGTTTGGCACATTATCGTCTACACATTTCACAATGGTGTGCGCTTTAATAAGGGATCCCACTGCGTGGTAAACAATGCCGTCTTTTCTTATGGCAGAAACTGTTGCAATTGTCCAGTTTCTAAGTTATCAGAAAAAAGATGTACTTATGTACTGGCCCGTTTCTTGCCAATAAAATATTTATTCAGACACACTGGCTTGCTGTTTCTCAGTATCCCTGCCTCTGGGGGCTGCTCCGGGGAAGACTATACTCAGGCATTTCTTTGCTATGTGTTTGTTAGTGGTCCTATTTGTATTTGGTGTTGGCAGAGATCCAGAATTTTTTTATTTGTAGATTTTGCTCCCAATTTGGTCCTGCCGATTAACCCACCCGTTGGTAGCTCCCCCTAGCACTAACTTGAAAGGTAAGGACTCAACACATGTGTCCTCTGATACAAATGCCAGCCACTGCCTCATTTTGAACTGCAGACGATGCAGCATCACCGGGCAGCCGACACACTCAGGGGCAAGCGCCGGATGCGCCTCCACACCAGCTAACACTTGCCTGTGCCAACTAACAACTATTGCTTAAGAGTGATGAGGGAAGAGAGCGCCATCTACCCACCTGGAGAGAGCATGGCCAAGCGGCACGGCTCAGAATGTGAACTCGCCATAGTGGTGGCGCCTAAGACCACTGAGCCACTCGGAGTCCCAAAAATCCATCATGTTACTTTAGTTTAGTTTTTGGGGTGAAGTACTTGGTTTCATAGTGTCATCCCTTTTTCCGATACAGAGTTCATCCTTGTTCACAGGAAAACATGACATTATTCCATAGACATCATGAACACAACAAAGATATGGAAGATGTTGAGTTCATTCATTGTAGGACCGGGACATTTCCACCAGTGTTTGTCCCACTGTGGTCAACATGGAGGTGACTGAAGTGACCAGAAGTGGCATGGAAGTGGCTAAAGTGACCATTTATCAACCCAGCACTTAGCAGAGACCCTACAAAACTAACCCAAAGCACTTGTTTTGGCTCGGCAGGGTGATTAGTTGCAGACATCCTTCAGGGCATCAGAACTTTCGGCAGCACAGTAACGTTGGTTACGCTGGCGTATATTTTTACCACAAGCTCAAGTTAAAAAATAATTGCTGCACATCAGCCTACAGACTGCTGAAATATAATGTGATGTGTGAGAGCTGTTGGGATTAGTGGGCTATAATTCCACCATAATCCCCTGAAGTAAATTCACTAATGACATTAGGACCCTTTCTCTGTTCACACTGAGAAGGAGGTAACGCAGGTAACCTTGTTGAGCGAAATTACCAACTGGCGCGCTACCGTTTTTTTGCGGCACAGCAAGGAGAGTGAATTTGAATACCGACCAGACCTGGAGAAGAAGAGGAGCGAAAGCAAACGTGTATTGATTTCAGAAGCTCAATTACTGAGCAATGCAATCCCCATCTCCTAGTGCCCTTGATCGCATAGCATCCTCTGGGCTCTTCATTAATAACCAAGCACATGCTCTGTTTCTTATTAATTCGCGTGCACGTGTCCCTGTCATCGGAAGAGGACCCCCAACCCCAGCTTCCCCTCCTTCGTCCTTATTGCTTTCCCTTCCCGAACCTGCTGCGCTAAGTTGCATGATTTATACGTCAGCCCTCTCTGGCAAACAGACTCCCTCAGCCTTGTCAGACATGACAGTGGGAGAATCTGTGGGTGATTAATGAATTTGTGTCCATTACCGACTTCAAACTGTCTCCATCAAGACATCAGCGCTGCTTATGGACTGGAGCAAGCCGCTGACAGTCTTCGGCGGATTAGTTTGAGCCGGTCTCAAGGTAACCCTGCGGCCATCAATGCGAGGCGCTGAGGGTTTAATCTGGACAAACTAAACACTGCCACGACCTCCAGAAAAGCTTAATTCACTGCCTCATATGAGACGCTCTTTATTTTCTGGCCATCTTGGGAGTTGTTCTTGGAGCTTGATTGACACAGAGGTCCAGAATACACCACGTGATCAGGAGTGCTCCGCAGTGCTCGATCAGGAGGGCCATTCTCGGGCCTTGCGCTTTTTCTTCGAAAGCGTGTCGGCCAGAGTGTTGGTCGGAAATCAAAACCAGATTGTTCCCAGTGGGAGTGAGGATGTCTTAAGGCTTGCACAAGACCGTGCTAGAGTCTTCCACTGTGAGAATGGCAGCACGTATTAAGCAACTGTGTAAACGGACAGACTAAACTTGCGAGCTCCCTGTCAAAATTGCTCAGTTTCAGATCTATCGGTGCAAGTGTTCGTCTCCCTCTGTTTCCTATCAGCCACTGGTGCTGTAAATTGTTTAAGCCAAACTTGAGCAGTTCTTCTTGAATCCAGAGCTGTTGCTGTGTCCCGCGTGTCTCTTTGGATTAACTCTGGCCACTGATTTTTTTTTTTTCCTGGTGGTCTAAGGAAGCAAATGGCGAGAAAAAAACACCTTCTTCAACCTCAACGAATTTTCCAGGCCTGCTTAAGTGCTCTAATAAAGGGGGCCCAGGCATAGGTTGAACGCAGTTTATGGCCACATGCAGATATGGATGACTAGCTGCCAGTGGCCTTGTTAAAAAGTGCACTTCCTGGTTACATTTCATTAGAAAAAAACCTCCCCACATCTTTGGGTTACATTTTTGAGTATTAGTAAGGCCTCCAGACCTCCTGAGGTCTCCTCAGGTTCATCAGAGTAGATGTTGTGTTTTTTGCTTTATGTTTTTATTGGAATCTTATCATTGTTCAGGTCGTATTGACTATATGTGTCGCAAGTCATCTGGCAACGGCAGTGCTCAATATCAATACGACGTGATATTCTGTCCATATCTTGCAAGCCTAGACTTTGCTGTTCTCCTCTTTCACATGTTCATTCGAAAACTGATGAATGAGACTGAAAGTGTGAGAAAGACAAGACAAGTGAATGTCACTGTAAGGAAAAGGCCGCCAAGAAAAATGGAGCCTTCAGAAACTCTCCAAATCTCTCTAAATTGCATTTCATAGCTCTTAATCTCTCAAGAAACATTTTTTTCTTGCCGTAAAACATAAGGTTGAATGACACAAGTAAGAGCTTTCTTGACTCTCCGTTGTAACGACAGAGAGGGATCTTTCCTGCCTTTCCCCTAATCCTTTGCTTGATGGATGGTATCGCTGTAGCAGGCACAGTGGAGCAAGGGCAGGCTTGGAACAAATTATTAAGCCATGTTGCGGCTGCTGATTCATAAGGACCTGTCAGAAAAGGGGCCCTAATGAGGTTCTTGAATCAATAAGCCCTTAACGATAAAAACGCTCTGATGAAGTGGGATGGCACCCCCCCCCCCCCCTTCCGTATTTCCCTCTTCCTGTCTCTTACACACCTGCTTCGCGGGCCTCGGCGGAGATCCCAGTTGTGTGCGAATGATGCGCTCCCCGCTATGCGCCTTGTCAGTCAATAACCTACAAAAGAGTTTATTTGTAAGTATTGACAAGTGAAATGATGAAGTCAAGATAGATGTCGTTCCCAATTGGGCAGAAAATCTCATTTAACTTTCTTGGAGCTTCGATAGTGGAGCATATGATGTTATTAGTGTTCCTGTAGCCAACTATATAGTAGCACTGAAATACAAACTTTACAAATGTGATTTGTGGAATCAGCTTTTTATTCTGATGTTTATTACATAATAAAATGGGACCAAAGTTGACTTCGGAACAGCTTGTGCTTTATATTAGTGTCTTATGATGTTTTCCGGATATCTTGGAGAGCATACAGATAGTGTTGTCTCTGATTTTGCTTCTGTTACTTTGTTCACATTAATGGTAAGGACAGGCAAAGGCAAAGTGTCCATTCTATCAGGCACACTATTATCAGGCAGATCATGTCTATTTCTTAACTCATACTATCAGGTACATGCAGATGTAAATGGTAGTAGAACAAACACAGTCATATCTGAATACTATGGCTACCCCTGGTTTGGAATGAACTCCATGGCCCATTATATCAGCTCCACTTCCCAAATATGACCATTTTGTATTTCTATAATTACAGACTGTAGTCCATCTGTTTCTCTGCATACTTCGTTAGCCTCCTTCTTTCACCCTGTTCGTTAATGGTCAGGAACGCACAGGACCACCAGAAAGCAGGAGTCTTTAAACACTGTGTCCACTTACTGTCCACTCTATTAGACACTCCTAACTAGTTGCTCCACCTCCATCTGTTGCTGCAAAGCTTGTGTTAGTCGTCCCCTAGTCCTTCATCAGTGCCCACAGGACGCTGCCCATGGTCATTGTTTTTAGAATGGCCTTATTTATAACAGATAAATGGAGGCTCAATAAATTTTGTCCATGTTGATCTATTGTCTTTGTTCTAGTAAGCAACAGGTCTCCAAAAGTCAGAATGCCTGGAAAACTCTGCTTTTATTGCATGGCTTTTATTCAGAGTTAAACTCATTGAAATCAGACTTACTACAGCATTTTCCCTGTGTTTTAGTCCCAGAGTAGACCAGAATTTCCATTTGCAAATCAGATGTTCCAAGATAAGATCCTCTTGGACTGCAGGAGAAAGGTTTCTCAACTTGTCACCTTTTCCAGTGCTGCTGAGATTTTCATGTCTGCAAATTGGCGCTGGGGCACTTGAGGACATGGTTGAATCTGCTGTATGATATGCCTGTGCTAGCAGTGTCAGCTTAGTAGAAGAACGACACTTCAGCTTTGTGTAAACATCAGATCACAGTATCCTACAATGTCACACTAGCATTATGGATGAATATCAAGACGAGCACAGTTTGTATAACAGGCTGTGAACTGAGTGCAGATTCACTCGGCAGATAAGAAGCAATGAGAGTAACCCGCCACTGCGAGCGTGGCTTCGGTGAGCGCTAAATGGACGTCGGCTACAGCAGCATGTTTGGAATGGAAAATGGAAGTGAATCTCAGGGATTTGTTGGGGAAAATAGCACAATTTTGCTAGCAGTGAATTGCCCGCAAATTGCCTGAAAGTGGGCATGTGTAGAGGGGGACCTTGGGTGAGTAACCCCTGCACCGCTGGGTGGTATCTTCAGGGCTTCTAGAAGGGGGCTGAAGGGCATGTTCCTGTCAAAAGGGGGGTCATTTCTCCACACAGCTGCCACTCACAAGCAAGGCCAATGTTGCCCCGGGTAACGCGACAAAGCCAGCAATGATGAGGTCATCGGAGGTTGGAGGGAGAGCAGCACAAACCCCACTGCTGTTTTTTTTTTTTTTTTTTTTTTTTCTTGTTTTCTAGTAAAGGCTGGGCAAGGGACAAGGAAGGGGCGGGGGTCAGGATTATTGTGGGGGGGACCTTTTCATTTTTTTTTCTTTTTCCAAATCTGATTAGCCCTTGAGTTGTGTGTTGAGAAAAAGTGTGAGTGGGAAGAAGATGGCGGGAGGGGGTGTGAGATCCTCATCCGCCAGCTTTTGTGCTCAACCGAGGAAAGACCTCAATATATCACGGCAAATTAGGCTCTTAGGTTTCTGTCGTTTGGGAGAAGCTGCAGCAGTAACATCCGTGTTTCGGTTTTCCTCACACTGACCCATATCCCAGGTCTTCTTAAAAAAACAAGACCAAAAGCAGCCGTTCTCAGAGAGGGATGGGCCTGCAAAAAGGGCAAGGAAGGGGGCTTGAGCAGAGGTGGGAGAGCAGAGATTGGGCTCAGGACATGTTTTCTTTATCTGTTCTTCCTCCACGCCAGCCTGCACTTCGCAAAGAGCGGCAGATTAGTGGTAGTCCAGTTCTAAAGCCAGCTCGGGCGAAGGATGGGGGTGCTCCACAGTGCTAAACTGGGCACGGAGCCGACGCTACAGTAAATTCATGACACAGACGTTTGGCCTACACTTTCTCCCCTGTGGAAAAAACGGCATCCAGGAAGCTCTATCTCTTTGTTCGTTCTCCCACTCGCTCCACAGCCTTGAAGGGAAGGAGCCAGGCTAACATGGCTTGCGAGTCCGCTGCTGTCCGAGCAGGAGAAGAGGGCAAAAGATGTGTGAAATTTGCAGAACAGATAAAAGATGCCAGACAGCTGTGAGTTGACTCTTGCGTGGATTGGCATTTTATGCGAATAGCCATTAAAGATGGATTGAGCCTCAAACTGATATTTCATAGTCCGCTTTAAAAGAGGCTGGTCTGTTATTCGACACTGAGCAAACATGCTCCCAATTCTCTTGTAATAATATCTGATCATAAATGCACATAATGCAGACGCTGCTTCTCTTTATTCCCCCTCCATCATGCACCAAAGCGCTGTACTGAAACCTAAGATGCCTGTAGCTGAAATTGTTCTAATTTTTCCATGCCATCCCAGACACCTGTATTCGATAGCGCGCTCTAGTTGCCATTCCTCTTGAACGTGTTTTACGGCGTGTTTATTGTTGTTAAGCCGCGCTGCCTGACTTAATGTGTTGCTAATGCGATCGCGCTGATTTATAGAAAGTGCACTTTGTGCAACAGTTACCGGAATAGCTCTGAGGTGAAGGCAGCGAGAGTGCAGATACCCAGATTTCGGCCAAGTCCACAATGGAAAATGCACTCCCATTTGGCTGGAGCAAGACAGCCGTGTGTTTTCACATTGTCATTAATTTTTTTTCGGAAAAATGTTCGAGGTCAGGTTAAGCTGAGCGTAGAACCTCATCTGCATCAACTAAACGCTAACTCATGGAGGATTCCAGAAAACACTCGCAACTTGCTCTAATTAATTCCAGCTGCGAGTTTCGTTCTTTTCCAAATCAACAGAAATCAAATACAGATTTCCCCAGGAGAGATGGGACAGTGTTGTGTGCCGGAACGAGCGCTGCTAGTTTGCCATTGTTAACCCCTAGATCCACATTCCAGTCTCTGGCTGCTCCTCTCTTAAACAAACTCCCGTAGAAGCTTTCCGAGGCCCACTTGAAGTTACCGGGCTCCTTCAGGAGAACAATGGCGACGCTCTGAGAACTGAAGACCCTCTGTCTGGAAGGGGGGCGAGATCCTGTCCCTTTGTCTCACTGGAGACGAGCTCTGTGACCAATTAGCGTTTTATTGGCCTAGCAGAAAGCAAGAGCCTGTGTCGTTCGTGGCCTTCTTAGGATTGTGCTACAGGGTACTTTGCTCTTCCCTCCCAGCAACCTCTCTCCGTCCATTCAGGAAAGATACACTCTCTGTCCAAAGCTCATTAGAGGCACAGAGAGGATATTGTCGTTGGACAAAAAAGAGCCTTAAAAAATAGGTGGCCCTCGTCAAGCTGCTTTACTCTTAGCCTTTAACCAAAGACCCCAGTACGCGGAGTGTATGTAAACATGGGCCGATGAACATATTTTCCGTGTTCAAACATGGCCCCTTTTTGGAAAATCGGAACTTTTCGATGCTGTCGCAGCTCAGTCATTCTGGAGCTTCATCATTGCTCTACTTGATTGATGTGTCGTTGTAGACACTTCATGCACATCACTTTGTACACATTATGTGCTTCACTTTCTACACGTTATAGACTTTGTCCCACCCACAAACACTTAGGCATGTCCAATTACTGGTGCAGTACTTGATGCAATCAGGGGCAGTGGGGAAAAAAGCTGAATGTGGGATATTTAGCAGAAATTTGTTGTAAAAAGTTGCAATTTCTTGGTTGTAACTGACTTCATTTTTTTTTCTTTTTTCGGTTGACCATCTGCTGTGTCCATGTGTCCTGAAAAGGTAAGAATTTTTGTCTTTATTTCACTTTTTGTTGATTGTTTCTTTCTTGGTGTATTTAAAAATAACAACAAAAAAACTCTATATAGGTTTATATTTATTTACCTGTTAATTTACCCATTATTTGCATACAGATTTAAGGATCATGCCGTGTCTGAGCTCGCAATAGTCTTGTATGCGGATTGTGTTCTTTAGGTTGTGGCCAACTATTTAGGTCTTGTTTGATTGATGGAGCTGGAGACAAATCTTCCTGTTGGTGATGGCTTGCTCATGAGAACGCATAATCCAGGGTAGGATTCCACCGTAGCCCTATGCTGCTCCGCCTGACAGCGTGTGGTCTGCGTTCTCGGTCGTAATGACCGGACCGCTGGAAGCCTTCGTGTGTACACTGCAAGGATCAGGGGACCTGAAGTGGTTTTAGCCGAGCTTTGGGACAGAAGTGAGGAGGCGAATCCATCCTCTCTTCAGACTGCTCCTCTGAACTTCAAACGGAACTGTTGACTCAAATGGAGACTGCTGCCCAAACCCTGTTGGTTTTCAGGCTGTTTGTTCTTGAGGAAAAGTGGCCATTTAGGTCTGTAGCCTAGTCCTAGACCTTCGGTGCAGATTAGCAGCGTGATGTTGAGGTGCCGACAGACGCGGGATTGCGTGTGTTTATGGAAGAGCGCTGCTCTGAGAAACAAAATTTGGTTGCTTTGTGCAAAAGCCAGAAAAGCATATGGTAAACGTGCCTCGCTGCTTTTTCCGTCAGCTAGCCGAGACTTAGACTTGCTTTGGGTGGTGTGTGTATCAATACACTCTTAAAAACAAGAACGTTTGGTCTTTAGGATAGGCAGTTGTTCTATGAAAACTTAACCATGAAAACTTAAAGAACTATTTTTATAATTCTGTAATGGGTCTTTGCCTGGTACATGGTTCTTCTCTATGATGGAAAACCTCTTTTATGTGGTTCTTTAAAGGTGCTATAGAATGCATTTACGCTGTATTCTAAATAGTTTTCTGATGTCTACACAGAAGGTACAGGCCACAAATGCTCAGATGTGGTTTTACGAATGCTCAGATGCCTATTTACGACCCTATATTTTGGGCCTTTTGAATGAAACACGCTGATTTTCCTTTTATGGTGGGCTTGTGAATTATTTAATGAGCTCTGCTTTGATGGCTCACGCAGAATCTACACAGCATAGCTTTGCTATGTTTTTTAGCACTGTAACATTTGAACATTTGGATGTTTTTTTCTTACTGAATAGTGCTGCTGTCCTGTCTGCATGGCATGCACTTAGCTAGAGATGGTAAAGCCGGTCGGTTAGGGTTAGCTTTCAGCCTAGCACAGATATCCACTGGCTTCCTTGTGCCCCACTTTTTGATTCCCAGTTCACTGAATCAGGCTTCAGGCAAAGCCACAGTCAGGAGGCCTGATTTGTGTAGCAATCTGTTTTACGATTTCTAGATATCAGAGTAGGGCTGGGCGATATGATATAAATACTATATAGAAACTATATAGACTATAAATATCACGATATTTAAATACTTTTTTGCAATACACAATATTTATCATGATACGTGTAATTACAGACTAAAAACATCACTAGCGACAGATTCTTATTTAGATATTCTCCCGTTCTGAAGAGTAACTTTGTAGTGTTGTTATCACGATCACGATAACAATGATACAATACAATAAAATATTGCCATATTGCCCAGCTCTATATCAGAGTCTGGAGGTGATGTCCAGCTCTCCAGTGTTACTGAAGAACAGTTTGAAGGTCTGAGTAAACGGAATTCAGGTAACAAAAACACTGTATTCTGCTAAAGTGGCCATTGCAGTTTACCTCTTTGCTAGCCTGTTTTGGAACGATTTCGGTTATGGTTATGCCTGATTTTCTTTTTTCGTCAGGAGACAATGTACCGAACTCTCATTATAGACTTCCACCATAGTAACTAGTCAAAGGACACCTCTTCAGTATGGCATGAAACCTTTTTTGCTATGAACGTTGGTGTTGTGGGTTTGTTATCCATATCTGCGGATCTAGATTACAGAGATGTCGAAGGTTTCAGAACAGCTATTTTGATATTTGTGACTCAGGAACTCTCAGCCACATTCACCCACAGCAAACGGACTGGCAGCATAACTTTACACTAAACAGAGCTCAGCAAATTTGCCAGGCTATGTGTAATTTTCCCCTTTTGTTTATAGGCTTTTTTTCATTTACCTTTCCTTTCCCCTCGCTTCTTTTTCTTTTATGCCATGAAATGAAGACGAATGACTTTTGCTGCACTATCACATTACTCTCTGATTGGGACTACTTTGCTCTCGTCATACGCAATTCACCTCAGTATCACTCGGGAGCGGAGAAAAGGCAGCAATTACAGCTGAAGTGATATTTTCTAGTGGATGTGGCAGGATTAGGTACTTTCCATTCAAATGGGTCTCCTCATTCAGGTATATTAGAGAATTTATGTTAAAGCATCTGTTGGAAAATAACTGTCATGATTGTGCAGCGTCGCCCTGCAGCGCCGGAGCGCTTGGGTTTTCAGCCCTGGTTTTTACCCTGCTGTTGTCATTTTGCTTTAAACAGCTGCTGCCCCTTGCTGTTAAGCGAACAAGTAGTTCTGTTAATAAAACTTTAGTAAGAGGCGCTCTCCGCAGTGATATTTCATGATTCAATTAGTACTGATCTAGTTCAGCTCGTCCCAGAATAGGTTTTCTGTCCCACTCCTCATAAACCGACGTGATATTCAGTCCTCTGTTTGAGGCTAAATGGGATAAATCACTATTGGCAGTGCAGAGCACTTTCATAATCGTGAGCTCAAAAGATTAGTTTAGTATTAAGTTTAGAGCAGGGGAGAGTGGGCCACAGCTTTGGTTTTTGCTAAGTAATTTTTAAAGTGTTTAAGAAAGATTATTAATATTGGGATTGTGTGCTGATGTGTTTATGAACAATTCAGACAAAAGCAGACTGAATGAAACGGTTATAAGTAACACCAAAGGCAGGCTAACTTTGTAAAAGGGCTAAGATGATGTAAATGTAACGTTGTGTAAATCAGGTGACACATTTAGCTTTTTAAAAAAAAACTAAATACATTAAAATATGTGCATTCAAATAAATATAAAAACATAAATTACAGGAAAACATTTAAATAATTACTTTCTAATTCTGGCATATTTTATTGAGCAATAATTAGAAGAGCAAATATCAGAATTGACCAAATAAAATGTATATATATGTATATATATATATAAATGTGTATACATATATATAATGTACTACAGAGTATCTGTAGTACATTTTTTAATAAGAATGAATTTACATGGGAGACTTTCATTTCATTTCAGATTTTCATTATTTTCATGGTAGGCTAACTAACCCCTCTGTGTGGAGGCTGTACAGCTGTACAACTGTCTAGCTGGCTGTAAGTGTCTGCTATTTATTTGCTTCATAGCGATGCTGTTATGGGCACCTAGATTGTGATTAAACACAACTCAATGATCAAAAACTCACATACTGAAAAACGTTACTTTATGATACATATGAGTGAGATATTTGGCTTCTGGTTTCTATTAATGGGTTCTACTTTGTGTACAAGCATATCGCCACTGTTGGAACCAAACCTCGTATCTTCAGGAAAGTAAGGAAAAGTAAAAACACTCTTAACTTTCAGTGAATTAACGCAGTAATATTTTATTTGATGCATTTCGTACCATTTCTGTTCATCTATTCATCATGGAATCGTAACACCTTGTAAAAGACAGCTGACATTTTCAAATAAAGTAAGCAATGTAACTATATATATATATTTCATTTTAAGAATTTATAGTGCTGACCACGGTGCCATTTAGCTTTGTCAGAACTGATGAAGTTCATAAATGTAAGGTCATGAATGAGGTATTTGAATTATGAGTGCTGAAGCTCGTCCAGTGTTATTAATAGTAGTGAGCATTTTTTTGCAACCATTGGGTAGCCATTGCTCAGCACAGGCCTGATAAGGAAGCACAACAAGAAACAGCTTGTTCTAGATTTATTTGTGTAATGTGTTGGATATGCTGGAGCTTTTTTTTTTTAAGTGACCATTAATCCCCCTTAAAGTTTCTAACAAAAACAACATGCATTGTGTTTGCCTGAAAAAAGCAAATGTCTTCCATTTCCCGTTTGTGACTGGAGAGTTCAGGGAGGTGCTAGAGTCTGTCATCAGCCTCACTCAGTGAGGTAGTCTTCTGATGAATGGAAGCCTAAAGCCATCTTTCACACTGGCTCCATAGCTCACGTCTCTCTGACCTTTTCATTTTTCACTAAGGGGGATCCTCCCTGGGTTCAGGCCAGGGACAGCATGTGAAGGAAGAGCTTGTCAAGGGTGGTCTGCTGAAGCGGACCCCAGCTTCGCTTCATTGCCTCTGTGCAGGTTACTTACCTTTTGGAAGCTCCAGCACAGGTACAGGGAGCCATTTAGTTTGGTTCAGTGTAATTGATAATATATCCGAGCAGTTTAATGAACTCTCCCTTAGCAGTAAAAACGTTGTCGCTATTGATTGTGGTGGTAAAGGAATATTAATTATTTTGACAGTTAATCCAGGAATCAAATATTTATATTTTTTATAATCATAAAAAATGATTAAAACAATAAATTAAATGAAGCATGTTTGAACAAAAACAACAACTTTTAATGGAAGTTAATATTAAACAAAATATGGTATTTTAGGTTATTTAGAGCATTTCTATTGGTCCATTCATCATGAAATTGAAGCAAATTGTAAACTGTAAACTTGTAATTGTAACTGCTACATATCAAATATGTACATGTATCATATCATGTAAACGTCTAATCTAATCTAATCTAAACTGATCCAACTTAAAATAAAGTAAAACTGATAATCGAACCATTTACTACAAACTTTAAAGCTATTTTTTTATCTTAAATTATTTTTTTGAATTTATAAAATAATTTACATTTTAACCCAAGAAATGTTATAATAGCAAATATCAGCAGTTTTTAGCATATTGTTGCTGTCATGCAAAAATCTTGTATCTCCATTTTTCACTTTTTGATGTAATCTGAATCTGACAGTTGTTCTTTACATTGTGTCAAACTGTCATGATGTCAGTGATGGTATGTTGCTAGATTTTGACCCTAAACCATGGAAATTAGGTAATAATTTACCTTTTATTGATCAGTATTGGTTAAAACTTTTATGTTTTTGGTACATTCATCATAAAATAGGCTAAAATGAATTCGAAGGCAAAATGTGCAAATAATTAGCTAGTTTGCATCAGATCTCCGGTACTTGCATCATAAATATGGATGAAGAAATGAGTAAAACTATCAATTTCCAAACTTTTTTTTTTTTTTATGAACTCAACGTTTACAGTTTGTGGTGTACTCGTGACAGCCCTCTACAAACATGCAGGATGGAATAGCGTACACAAATACTGACAGACTTTGCAAGGCAGTACTAGAAGAAGAAAGCCTGCTAGAGCCACGCTTGAAGGCTTCATAGCTTTGACCTTTACCACCCGAGTGACCCTCCTCTATTCTGTCTCCAAGCTTTGGTGGTTTCTCCCGGTCATTCTTCAGTAGCCTAGCTTCAGGGGACACTATCTGCCTGCCGCCCAGAGATGGAAAACGGGACTGGGGACCCGAGCCGGCAGCCCTGTGGTCATCTCAGGGGCCACTGGGCTGGTTGCTAAGCTGCGCGGGCACTCATCTGGAACCGTCAGCACTCAACAGATGCTTCTGTCCATTCCCATGTCTCCCATGCCAAAGGCAGTCCCACTACACACATGTGCACACACACACACAAATACACACATACACACACACACACACAAGCACATGCATACACTCATTTCACTCCACTCACTACGCTCAGGCCTGCTGAAGGGCATTCATAGCTTTTCATTTAGAGGTGCCCAGCTGTTGGAGAGGTTTTCACCCCCTCCCCAAACGTCTCCATGCCTCTGTAGAGTTCAGGCCAAGCTTAGCTAATTGTTTAACCAGCAACTGCAGATTCATCGGCTGTCATGGGGCCCATTTAGTTGGTTTTGTCGCAAATCCTCCCTTTGAAAAATCATGTCGACAGCTACAAAATAGCAGGTTGGGGGAGTGGGGATACCTGAGACACTACTTTAGTTTCAAGGCTGCGTGTATGGTTTAAGCATAATGTCAAGGCTGAAATGCGGGAGTCATTTTTTTCATTGCTTTTTTTTGCGTTCAGTGACCTTTCTTCTGTTAGCAGAATTGTACCGCTATTGATGTATTTCAGTAATATTCAGCTTCTTAACGTTGAACCATAAAAATATGATATATCTTGCAGCATTAGGAATGAACGATTGGCATTAAACCGAACATTAAATCATAGAAACAGATGACTGATTTTTTTTCTCCTAATGGAAAAAGCAGACTAGACTACTGCTGTTCAAGTGTGGCCTTAAAGTGGCATTCAAGATACATTAGCACTCACCGAGTGAAACTCTTTCAAGGTTTGCCAGCTTTAGACCACAACTGTTCCTCAACTGTGGCATGAACTTTTCACTTATGTTGGTACACCTGGTGCTTTTTTTTTTTTTTTTAGGACGTAGGGTCCAAAATTCACAAAAGGGTCTTTCTTATCTCATACTTATCTCATATTTCATACTTCATCATACTTTAGAAAAGTTTTAGGGTAAAGTGTTTTTGTTCAAAATTTTTTAAAAAATATATAAATATTTTCTTAACCTTACAACAGCCTCACACTTGTCTTCGAATTCAAGTAAAAGTTCAAATAGTCAGCCTCTGAAATAATCAGTAATTAAATAGTTAAATTACTGGAATTATTATATTATTACTGTTAGCTATCTACGTAAGGAAAATTCACTTCTAATGTTTGTTAATTAATATATGTTTGAACGCTCAGTTTATTTTGCTTATCACTGCACTGAATTAACTGAATATTGGAAAATTAAAAAAAAATATTTTACTTGTTTATAATAAGCTGTGGAATGCAGTATAAACAATCATGCTACACAAGTGTCTTAAGAAAATCTTAAGAAAATAATAAGAATTTCTTTATTATTTAAGTCTTTCTTAATGACTTAATGATGAAATGTCCTGACAAAAAAGTTCACTTCAGATTCGTGATATGTTTAACTACACTCTTATAATGATGGATACCATTGTTCTCATGAATCAGAATCTCCATGAAATCTCCATGAAAATTGTGCAAGTGGGTTTTAAGAGTGTATGTGAATAAGGCCCACTTTTATAAAGTATTCTTCTGTATTCATCTTTAGATTCTTCGCAAGTTTTTTCTTTTTGAACCCACAACCCTGGTCTGCTTGTTCCTATTCCTGCTTGCACAAACATTGTAGAGACTTTGATACTGATTGCATCCCTAAGTCAATTGTAAGGGCTACTCCTGGGCAGCTCCGTTTTTCGCTTCCATCAACCAGTCACAGATCGCCTTTCATCCCATCCCAAGGGTTTCCTCCAGCAACACTGGAGCTTCTCCCCGCCGGTGGTTTAATCGTCCCAATCGCTGGCTGTGGGTGCGTTTGTCTGCGGGATTTGCATGAAATTTTAATGAATGATTGGATTAACATGGCTGGGGCTGTGCTCCCAGCAGCCTGTGGTCTGTAATCCCAGCAGTGGCAGGCCAGTGATAAGTGCACTCACTTGTTCAGTGCGATCAAGACCAGAGCGTGGCCAAGCTCTGCCGCATTGGATACCCGGATGCACGCGCCACGAAGCTGCGTCTGATTGGTCCTGGCCGATATCTCTCCTGCTCACCTATTGGTCTGTGTTATGCCACCCAAAAGCGTGCACCGTTTCAGTGGCTCAGCGAGGGATCTGCCTCCAGGAATTGGGATGATTTGGGATGCTTATGATTGGAGGTTTTGGTGGTGCACATGTGGAGAAAAAAAAAAGTTCATTTGGAATTCCATTCTGTGCCCCCCTTTTTTTCCTTGCAGTGATTTTAAATATACATATAAAAAAATTGGGCCATTTTCTGGGGAGCGAAATGAGAACAGATTAATGAGAAATAAAGTGTTAATCATCAGTCATGCAAAAAAGAAAAAAGAGAAAGCACAAGTCTTTCCATTTGGGAAATGTGACCAATTCTTAAATAATAGTTTTTACTGCACAATGGAATTACTTAAAGAATAAGGGAAGTGGTTCATGGCTTTAGAGTGCTCTGGGAGTTAATATGTGTGTGTGAATTATAGTTCTGTACTAATTTGTGTCAAAAGTATAATGGAATATGAGCCCAAATATACCCCAAAGAAAAACCTGCTGGAAAACTGTAGCGTTATATTCATACATGATTGAATGCATATAAATGTAGATGTATAAAAACAGTAGTCCGGTGTTTATTGAGCAATTAGCAAAAATATACAGCCATTTGCGTGTGGGTGTTCTTGTTTTTTTTAATGATTTTTTTCCTCCATATCGTGGGATTTGGAAAAGATTTGTGTGGCCCGGTTTGATCATTCCAGAGCCTTTTTGTTTGAGCAGTTTGTAGACTCATGTGTAGTAGGTCGGTTAAACATGTCCAGCGCCCGGAACAAGAAAAAGTAGACAATGTTTATCTGAAGTAGACTTGTTTTATATTGAAACCGCAAGTGTTTAGATCACATGTAAGCACCAAACGTCTGTTATTCTGGCCTGTCTGTGGGTTTTTTTCTTAATTTGATCATTGCTAACGTTTATAGAAGATATTTTTTGGGGGGTTGGGGGGGGGGGGGGTGTCTCCAGATCTGACTACATACAAACAGTGCATGGGAAAATCCTTGGCTTTCTCACAGGGAAGTTTTATTGTTGTCCAGCCTCTTTGATTTTTCTTCCATATCCAGTGCTGACAGGCCGCCACCTCAGGGGTTATGTGAATAAAGCAGGGGTGCGCCCAAGCAGAACAAATCCCCTACGCCTGCTGTTTGGAAGGGCTTCCCCCCCCCCACCCCCTTTCTCAAGTATTGTAGTTCAGGACACTTCAGAGGTAACCTGACCACTACACATGGTCACACTGAGGTGGAGCAAAAGGTTGGCATTCGAAAGTGTGTCAACATGTCTGTGTTGGGTTTAACATGTGCATGTTCCACGAATCCTCCAATCCAGGGATCTACAACGTCTGTTATTTGGATTTGATTATTTTCATGCAAAAACAGTCATCATTTTTTTGTGAATAGTGGCGGTGATAAGGACCAAGTCGACCTTCAGCTAGTGAACTGAAAATGAGACTATATTATTACTCCAGCCCAAAGCTGTTAAATAGTTCCATCTCTAAGCTTGAAATTTAATAACACTCACGGCATGTGTTTGGGAGAATGCAACGGCATGGGGCTTTTTTTTTTTTTTTTTTTTCTACTTTCCTCGTTTTCCCCCTATAAAACCCAGATGAGATTGAATTACTCATGGAAGTCTGGAACAAATACATGTTCTCTTTTTCACGTTTAGGCCTCTTTTTCTGCTTTAATGACTCCCCTCTGCGAAGGTCCCCCATAAACACAGTGTGCAGACAGGCCTGGGAACAGGTTCCACCCGCCCGCACTGACACGCCGCCATCAGTGCACCCTGACTGCGAAGGCGCAGGCGTCTGGTGATAAGCAAGCCACTCCTGAAGGAGCTTCGTGCCGGTTAGAAGCCATGCTCTTCTCTCAAAGCTCTGGCCTGTATTTCTTAACTGATATGATCTCTACACAAAGAAGCAACCAGAGTCATGGTGGGAATACTGACAGTCTAATACAGAGCTGTAGAAAGGTCCCGCACCAGTGCACTGCTGACAGTTCAAGAGTCATACAGTGTTGCAGTATTGTGGAAATGATCTTGTAATTATATGACGTTTTATAGATAAGGCCCAGCTTATCACTACATCCAGACACACATTGCATACATTTTGCGAAAACAGCATCCTTATATATATGTAATAGCTGCATGATTATGTATATATATATATATATATATATATATATATATGTAATATAAAAATATTAATTTGTCAACAAACAGCAGTGTCTTAGATAGGCGTACTCAAGAAATCAATGGAGTCAAAATAAGAAATAAGACAAACGGAACAAAATACAACATATATAGAACATGTAACCCAGAGTGAGCAAGCCAAAGGTGACAGTGGAAAGAAAACGCTTGAGGAAGAAATCTTGGGAGGAACCAAGAAACTCTTAATGACTAATAAATTGTATATAATAGTAGCTAGATGGTCTTGACGGTTCATACATGTTTCTTACGTATTTCTTACGCAGGATTTTTGCGCTGCGTAATATAGACCCATCACAAACAGCTGAAATGTGTAGAATTGGGTTGCTAGCGACTGTAGGCTAGCACACAAACGCTCCCCAAGGTCCCCTTTTTGTTTCGAACCTGCTTGCTTCTGCCGGCGAACTTGCCCTTATAGAGGTGAGGCAGAAGTTAGAAGTCCTATAAGATCTTTGGGAGAGGTTGTCAACCAGTGGAGTCCGTGAGACACCTCAGCCGCAGTGAAGCAGTAAATTACAAAAACTGAGCTTTAAGTGGCTTCAAAGACCTAAGGCCTAATGTTTTAAAATGATCCTAGTTTAAAAAAGAAGGTAATTCATGAGTCAAAAATAAATTAATATATGAATAAGTTAAAATACCTTGATATAACATGAAACTGTTAAAAAAAAAACGGTGATACACGTTTTTAGTCATTCTGCTCAGCGCTAGTATAAAGTCACTTTTACACCACACAAGTCCATTACTATGCTCAGGTGCACTGATATCATTGATGTGCTTAGCAGTAGTTATAGTAAGGCTGAATGCTAAATGGAAAGCTTGAAATCGCCCGTTTAAAATCTCTCATAAAAGGACATACTGAGATGTTTAAAAAAAAAAACAACAACCTGGATATGCAGCCAAACGTCAGGGAAAAATGCTACATCATACTTCATTGATTTTCTGAAGAGCTCTGGCAGAGTACTTGCAAATAGTTGAGCGAATCTACCTGTTTGAATAAGGAAAGATCGCTCGTCCTGGGACGCCGTCAGTGGGCAGCATGGATTTCATGATGGGATGCTCATGCATTCCCAACGAATGACTGTATGAGAAAGCAGAACCTGAGCCCAGGCTCCAAATGGAGATCGCTAAGACAGTGGAAAATCCTCCAGTCCATCCGTAAAACGATCCGAGCCTATTTGAAGATTAGCCCATTATCCATCGCACATATAAAAACATTAGTGAAATCCAAGCGGCGCTTCAAAAAAAAAAAAGAAGAAAAAGGCTCTAGTAGGCTGCTTTATCGCTCTCCTCTGTTAGGCATGTCACAGAAAGACGGGATATAAATTTATTAGCTTTTGCTGCAGTTGCCGCGTCGACTGGCCGAAATGAAAAGTGTGGCTCCATTGTTTGGGTTTGTGTTAAATACCTTCTTGAATGTCATAAGCTGTTGAGGTGTTGCAGGAATTGAATTTCAGCCTCTGAAGTGCTACAAATCAATGTCATTGACCCATGACTTTTACAACCCACTGAGGCTCAATGATGGACAAGCCCTTACCGAGTGTCTCTTTTGATCAAGCATCTGAAAGCTGAAAGCAAGCCTCCACACTTCTCCGTCCCTTTACTCTGTGGCTCGCTGTAAGAGTGTGTGTTTTTTACAGAGCCGTTTTTGATTAACAGCACCTCCACTGTGATGTTTGCTTTTTTGCACATGTTTTTGGCACAAGAAGTGAAATACTTCTCCTCTTCACCCCCTTTTCCAAAGAGGCAAAGTTGAAATGTTCTCACACATGGAGCGGTTAAAATTTCCACGACCTTGGGCTGTCTGACGCTGGCTTCACCGCTCCCGAGCCCCTCATTCCACTGTACTGCACTGCAGATGAGGAGGGGGGCGGAGGGGCATCTGAAGTCTGTATTTGTCTCTGAGTGAACTCTGCTTTGACGGCTGGTGAAACACTCAGGCCAAGAGCTTGTGTCAGCGGCGATAGAGCTCGAGAGCAAAAGAGTGAGGAAGGACCATGTGGAAGCTCTTTAAGAAATTAAATGCCATGAGTAATAATGGGAGACGGTTCGCTCGGCTTGGCTTTTTTTCGCCGCCAAGTTCCTCCGACTCCCACCAAAAGGCAAAGTTTTGCAAAATCGTTTTCCTTTGTCAAGCGTGTGTCAGCGTCCGGGGGTGGAATGCACCTTAATCAGACCCAAGTGACATTTTGTTAATGTGTTCCTTTTCTTTTTGGTGGATCGATTCTCCCCGCTTCAGAATTGACAGATGCTGGCCGTATGTGGGCTGAGAAACCAATAGGAATATATCTCTCGCAAGTGTCAGCACATGGTTAAAGCCTTTAAACTCAGCCACCATCGCTCTTCTGGCTCTTTTTTTCTTCTTCTTCTGTTCCTCTTGTTGTTGTTTTTTACGAGTTCTCCCCACCCTGTTTGAACCTGCCTTGCTATTCACCCTGCGAAGATGAAAAATACAACAGAATTGGTACAGATCGTTGCGCTTGTTGGTCGCTCATTTATTTATGCAAACAAATGGAGGTGGTGGTGGTGGGGGAAGAGGAGGATGGTAGCCTGGAGAAAAGAAAAGGACCCTGAAAGTGAAGACGGGCCAAAGCTTTAAGATCGCAGGCGGTGGGGGTCGAGGCAGGGCTGTGCCTGCTGCGCATTGGGCCACTGAAAGGCGTTTGTCCTCCCGATAAACTCCCCCCTCTGCGACCCCGCCTCTGTGTGAGGGAGAAGGAGGCGTCCGGGCCAGCAGCATGCAATCGATTGGACACGGCCACGCGGCGGGTTAAACAGCAGCGAAAGGCTCCCCCGGTGCCCGCCTCCCCTCTGGCAGATGTCTGGGAATCATTGGAATGGAGGTGGCCATCCAAGCGCTAATGCGCTGCGGTGATAAGTCAGCCGTCGTCCGGCTCAGAGAGCCGCTGTTGACAGACGGGACCTGCAGAGGCCCGGATGGCCCAAAGCCGAGAATGGGGTCATGGGTCCTCTTGGGCTCGGGATGCTGGGACTCGCTCTCTGACTGCTCTAATTGAGTTCCTCGTTTACTTAACGAGTAGTCTCTCAGTCACACATCTCCTACTGCCTTTGTGGAAGACGAACACAAAACATCATTAAGCAGAGGCCTGTAATTGCACTATGGGGCCGCTAATTTCACTTTGTGGAAATGCTTGCTTTAATGAGACTCAAGATCTGTGTGGCAAACACTGCCAAGCATTGTTAGGCAGATGTCTGCAGATAGGGATCGATGTAGCCTTCATACATGGTTACTTGCAGGGTGAAATGAGTTCATTTTGTAGAGAGCCAAAGCCAATATTCAGAGCGCACTTCCGATACGGAAAGCTACCACACCGCCCTGGTTCATCTTTTAAGCTAATAAACCAAAAAAAGGAGAAAGTTCAGCCACAAAGCCTCCACACAAATCATTGGTGAGCACAGGAAGAAGCTAACCTGATTACAGATGAAGCAAATAATGATACACTAAATAGACAGAAGTATTGGGACACCTGCTCATTAACTGTTTATTCTGAAATCAAGGCTATATTAGGTTATTCAGCTTTTGTTGTTTGAGTCTGTACTGTCCAGGGAAAGGCTTTCTACTAGATTTTGGAGGAGCATTGCTCTGAGGATTTGATTGGAATCAGCGACAAGAGTGTTAGTGAGGTCAGGATGTTGGATGATCACTACCCTACCTCATCCCCAACTCTCCACCTTTTCCCAAAAGTATTAGATGGAGTGCTGTCAATTCAGAGAACACAGAGCTCCACAGCTCAGGGCTTTATACCCCTTTAGCCCACACCTGACATTGGGCATGGTGCCAATAGGTTCATGTTCATCTGCGTCAGAGAATCCTATTCTATTGGCACTGCATCTCCGCAGGGGCTAGACAAGCTCTGTATCTGTGTCAGCAATGGGTGCAACCTAAAGTAGCTGAAAACATTCATTGGGAGGAGTGTCCACAAATATTTGGACATGTAGTGTGTATACATAGACTTTTGTTTGTTCTACTTAATTGGTTTGCTGCACTTTCTAGAATGTGAACCTCTAATTACCTAAAAGCATGGGGACCTCCGGGGCAGACTTCCAACTGTAACAGCAACAGAGTGATTTCTGCACAGCTTTTCTGCCTGTATCCTTTATATCAGGCGGTGTTTGGTTGTAGCGGTGTTGTGTGTTTAGTTGTAGGTGCACAGTTCAGGGAGCAGCAGGCCACCACCTAGTGCAACATCAGCTGGACACAACAGTTCGGGGCCCTGAATATTCTGCCACACACTTAAAACACAAAGTAAACATAAGTTGGTAGGTTGCTAGGTCCACAAACCCCACCAGCCCCAACCCCAAAGCATGACAGATCCACCCTCATATATCTTAGGTTTCTCCAATCGTACCCTGGACGCAGCCAAAGAGTTCTGTTATGACTTCAGTCATCAGTCTGCAGCGCTTGTTTCCAAAGGTTCCCAAGGTTAGATACAGTTAAGTTTACGGATTTATTCTTATTACTGCACAGTGGAATGGTGCACCACCCTCTTGACTCAGCTAACTACTAATGCAGGTTCTTGGCAGTCATATTCAGAGCAGCTCATTCATCTGAGTTTGTCTTCTAGATCCCGTCTTGATCTCCACAGTTCCCCTGAACTGCCATCTTTATAATTACATGTAGAAACCGCAGCCTGAAAATGCTTGGCTATCTTCTTACAGCCGTCCCCTCCCTTGTGGGCACTGATTACTTTCAGTTTCAGATCTTAAGACAGTTGCTTATAGTTGCTTATATGGTTTCTGAGTGTTGGTACAAGGTCAGAGGAAATTTGCTTGGAAATTTGATTCAGCTGACAGTTTCTAATTACAATTGGTGATATGCCCCAGGCTTGCTTTGCTAAAAGGGAACCTCACGCAAGAAAAGTCCATGTTCGAAAATCAGCAACTGCAACTGCTCTGTAAATTAGTAAACACTGTGTAAAGTTAGGCGAGCCTGAAATTGTTTTTGCTAGCTAACTATAAGTCATTTACAAAGCTAACTAAGTAAGTCACCTACCTTTTCTTCCTCCCAAACCAACAACATGATTCAAAACTTCTAAAGATTAGCATGCATTCAGCTATTTTAAATTGCACCTATTGCTGACACAGATGTTTAAATGTGCACAGAGTTTGTCTAGTATCTGTAGAGAAGCATTACCTCTTTGGATCAGGTCAACATGACCTATTGACATTATTCCTAATGCCAGGCATGGGCTAGAGGGGTATAAACCCCCCAGGATTTAGCTGTGGAGCAGTGGAACTGTGTTCTCTGGAATGACGGTGCTCCATCCAATACTTTTTGGGATGAGTTGGGGAGTTGGGGTGGTGATCATCCAATATCCTGACCTCACCAGCTCTGAATGCAATTCCAACCCTCACAGCAATCCTCCGAAATCTCGTAGAAAGTCTTCCCTGGGCAGTAGAGACAGTTACTCCAACTATAGCAGAATCAACTCATTTTATTCCCACTAATGAATGAGCAGTGTCATGTCCCAATACTTTAGTCCATATAGTGTACTTTTTTAAAATTGGCTTTGCCTTTTTAGATTTTGGGTGCAATAATGTCTCCGTGTCAGTACTGCCTAATGATCCAGCATGGCCGCCACTTCTACTTAGTTTTTTATTCAGGAGAGAACAGAGGTTTACTTCAGCGAGCTATTAGCATCAGCATTGAGCTCGATTTATACTGTCAGTCCAATCACCGGAAAAAAAAATGAAATGAGCTGCAGTGGAGCTTTTGCAGCTGCTCTTATGAGTATATATTTGGACAAAAAAAAGAGAATGAGTCCAATGAGAAAAGTAAAAATGAGGTGAGGCTGGGGGTGGTTGGTCTTATACATACATGTATAGGACTTAACCATGTGCTCAGAGAAGGCCTAATTGTGAAGTGATAAAAAGTGACAGGGAAAAGTGTAAATCATTCAGTCTGCTCACACTCTGTTGGCGCACAACAGCGTCTTTGACAGAGTGCAGTAATTGGGAAAACCTGGCTGTGGTTAATGCCTCCTATTTTTCCCCCTGCTCGCACCCGCTAAGTCTTAGCCATTCCCCATATACTCCAGCCTCAGAATCATCCAGATCCAACATGCGTGTAATTTCCAGCAATTTAGCATCCGCTTTCACAGGGACAGGTTTTATGAAACCTGAGGCCGTGGCGAAATAGGGCCTCGCTAAGAGGTGCGGCCGTGGGGCAAGACGGAGTGTAAATTCAACTCTGCGACTGGAGCTAGCACTGCACTGAGCCAGCCCCCCTGCGTCTGTGGCAATTAAATGCTTTTCTCCTTACTGGAATCGAGCAGTCTGTCATCAGGTCTGGGGCCTAATATATAGTACACATGCCTTAATGGCGAACGAAACCTTCAGCGAAATAAAAAAAAACAGGATCCAGGAGGAAGCCTTGCAGGTCAGCAGTTGCACAGTTGGGTGTGCACTTGTATGCCTCTCATAGACCTGGCAGCAGGCCCATAGTACGGTCCAGAGGCGAAAGGGGACATGCTTTTTTTGTGTTCGCGGGCCAGACCTGTTGCCATGACGGCAGCTTGGAGCCTGACCCCCCAACCTCAACTGCAGTGCCAAAAGTCCTCTCCCAGCAGGTGAGGCTTCATCATTAGCAGCAGGATAATTAATTGTCAAGCACACAAAAGGCAGGCCTGGACTTTTGGGGACCCCTTGAGACCTCTAGCCCTATGGTACCTTGTAAATAATGTGGCTGTTAGGGTCATACCTTCAGAGCATTTTTTTGCCCCCCCCCCCCCCCCCCCCCCCTCATGTTTAGGAAGGGGATTTTTCAAAAGCCCATAATGCAGGTAATACATTTTTCCCACAAAAAAAAAACACATTCCCACACAAAGCCTGTGTGGGAAGTCCCTTGTTGGAAGTTTCTTTGGAATCAGGTACGGCTTCTGTGGAAGGAATGTTCTAGATAGACGTCAAAGACATTGTACACCCTTAAACATGTACGTTCCTAAAGGGTTGTTGACTTGAACGTAAATGTGAATGAAGCAGATTTTATTTACAAATTTTTTTTTTTGATAATTTTTTAATGGTTCTTTTGGGAGCCAAAAAACGTGGTTCAGTGGTTCCTCCAAGGCATCACGCCTAAGAACCTTTACTAGATTTCATGTGTAGAGTAGTGTAGGTTTATTCTCAACAGCAACTAGCAGAGCGAGGGTGCCCCTTTAGCCAGCGAAACAGCTGTCAGGTTGGAGCAGTAATTCTTCCACTTGCACACATGTACACACACACACACACACTCAGTGTGAGTGTGTAAAGGCGTTGGGCAGCCAGTGTGTATTGGGGCAGGGCAGATGGCAGGAGGCAGTGTGTCACCAGGCACTTGAGGATCCGCCAGTTACAAGTGCGATGGGAGTTTGCGGGCCCCCGGTAGGCAGATGGGGCTTTGGTGAGGGAAGCTCCAGCCGGGCGTCCCGAGGCTGCTGGGGTGCGCTCGGGGACCCGATCTCGGCCAACTCGCGGCCGGGCTGGAAGAGATACCGAGCATCACCGCGATGGAGAGATGAAGGACGGGGCGGGGGGTTACGACAGACGGTCAGACAGACACCCCACGTCTCATTAGGCGGCCTCATTACCTCGGCGGTAGCGGAGCAGCCAGCCTCGGCCTTGCTTTGAGTTGCACACACATACAGTTAACACTTAGAGGGCGCAGTCAGCGCTGGCGAAAAGCAAAGCGTGGTGTGATTTGATATTGATTGTTTGGGACTTGTAGCTCATTAAAACAAGCAGAAATATATACTATTTTTAAAATAGTATTACAAAGGGCTCAGTGATGGCTCTTAAACAGAGGTGGGCAATATGCCAATATTTTAGCATTATCGTGATGCACAATTTTTATTTTGTGATAAACAGCATATCTTTTTGAGCATATCCTGATATTGTTGAGATAGTCAGTCCCCAAAGAACAAAGTTAGGAAAAAACACGATTGTACAGATTTTAACTGTTAAAAAATAAACAGATATATATATATAATATATATATATATATATAATTTCAGGGTGACATTTTACCGCAATTACGAGTAATGAACAATTATATATTCTGTTTCAGTTCTCTTCCATGTTGCTTTCATGTTGCAGATTGGACAGGGTGGAGTCACATAACAGTACCAGCGAAATAACAAAAATGTTTTTTTATTTGTAAATGAATTTTTAAACATAGAAATAATCAACATTGGCAAGATTATAGCGATTATTCATTTTCTATATATTTTTTAAATAATTGCCCAGCCCTAATATATATTTTATAATTATATATTTTATAAAATTGTTTTAGATTTTTATAAAATTATTTTTGCCAGATTTCCCACCACAATCTGTATTTTCCAGTAATTTATACGAACAGTTCTGTAACCACTACGGCCCAAATTTAGGGGCTAGAAATTCACCCTAAAAATTGTGATATCTGCCCGATTCTTTGAATTGATAATTATTTTACTATACTCATGTACTTCAGTAGTTTTAGTGAAACCATGCTTTACTGTTTTGAATTGTCACACTTCTTAGACTGAAATAAACAGCAGAAAACTACCTACAGTCCTTTCTGCGGTTTCAGTCTCTATCTACTGCCACACTAGTGGGTATAAGTTTGTTGGCTCTAGACCCACAGATCGGTTCTTAGAGACTAACGGGTTAAGCGCAAAGCAAATGAATGAACGCGTAAAACAGAAAAGTCCTTTTATTTTTTTCCATCCAGGAATGAAATTATAGCCATGTGGCCCCCACTGAGTGCAGTGTTCTGCTTCGATCCCTCAACATTACCAGATGGCTACTGTGATTCCTCTGACACTCGTAGTGTTCCTCATCAAACAATTAACTGTGCTAAGATATTTTCCCAGCTGGATTTTTGAGCTCCGTTTTCTTCGCAGTTTATCCACTAAACAGGCAGTGAAACGGTTTTGTGTGTGGTAGGGCTGCTGGAGATGTTTCCATATCGTTGCTGTGTATGTGTGTGCGTGTGTGTTTTGTTGTATCCATGTGTATGTGTATGTGTATGTGTGTGTGTGTGTGTGTGTGTGTGTGTGTGTGAGCAGCTCCTCCTCTGTTAGATCTGGTTGGGAGAAGTGTATTGACGTTTTTTGGGGGGGGCCCATGGGAGGCTGCAGCATGGGGAATGAGGAGCTCACGTTTCAGCCTCCTCCACTTTCATCTTCAGCGGGTGGAGAAAACCCAACGAGAGCAAGTTGCACACAAACAGAATTTGGCAAAGAGGGCCTGTCACTCGATGGGAGTCTTTGTGCATGCATCTTTCTGTGTGTATGTGTGTGTGTGTATATGTTTCTGTGTGTTTGTGTATGTGTGTATGTGTGTTTTGCGACTGTCATCCCCCTTTATTAATCTGCGCTACAATCACGCTTGGTATTTTTGTGGCTTTCTTTTAACTTTCTCCTCTGACTGTAGGGAGTTTTCGATTAGGCAGCAGAGTGACCTAATTCTTACGCGCTGAATCACACAGACCTAGAGGAGGACAAAAAAAAGCCTTGCGTGGAATTTGAACAGCCTGCTGGAGATGAAAGGGAGTGGGATGCGAAGAATGTCCTTTGAATGGAATTTAGAAGGGAAGTTTTGTAGAACACTGTGAATAAACGAATGCGGCGCGAGAGCAAACGAGATCGCACCGTTACAAATGATGTGTACACTTATCCGCCGCTTTATAAACGCTACAAGCCGTTAGGGGTAAAGGTTGCGCACATGCAATTAATCAGGGTCCTAAGTAGGTTGCCTGGGCTGTAAACGAACACTTGGGTGAAAGATTTCAGGCCTACATGTTCACTCGATGTGGACTGATCAATACACTCGCGCCTCTTGCGAGTGTAAATGTAAACGCTCTCAAATCTGCAGAATCAGGTATCAGCACAGACCAGTTTTTTATCATTAAGCAGATTTTAAATAGTGATCCTACGACTGAATGAAGAATCGAGGCTTGCTATTATTTTGCTATTATGGCTCACAAAGGATGGCTTCTTTCCAAAGGAGCTAGACAGGCTTTTTGTTTTTTTCAATGCAACACTGAATAATTATTATCCCAAATGCTAATACAGGTAAACAGATCTCTTATATACACACTCAAAAGCGCCTGCGTTTTAAAAATACAGCGTTTTGTTTCTCCCTCCACGTGAATCCAGACGGTAGCAGGTTGAAGAAATACAATAGCAGGAGCCTGCTCCATGTTTTTGCTTGGATGAAATGAAGCATTAAAATGGGGCCGGTTAGCTGGTAGTGCAGGTGGCTAAGGAACATGGAGCAGATCCCATGCCAGTGGCCGTTCTGTTGTGTGAAAGTGCCACTGCAAGCATGCAGCCTGATAATGCCATACTGCTGAAGGCTTCCAGTAGAATCTGGGCTCTAGTCTATCTGGCACAGGTTAAGTTAGCTTTGGCATTACTAGCATGGATTAAGAGCACAGCTTGGATAAATGTTGTAAGAAAATAATATTTTGT
This sequence comes from Salminus brasiliensis, assembly GCF_030463535.1. NCBI lineage: Eukaryota > Metazoa > Chordata > Actinopteri > Characiformes > Bryconidae > Salminus > Salminus brasiliensis. Next base: position 12,041,204 of record NC_132894.1, on the reverse strand, counting down.
GTGTGTGTGTGTGTGGGGGGGGGGGGGTATGTACAAATGCAAGGTTGTTATTAAACACAAATGTCCAGCATTAACTGACATGAGTGTAAGATAAAATATTATCTACTGTAATGATTTGTTATAAAATATGGTAATTTCACTTAATATCTGATTTGTTTAATGTAATTTTTTTCAGATGCAAATGTTTTCTTTATATTTTCTTTAATGCTATTATTATTATTATTATTTCTTCATGTATGTATTTATTTCATTTTTATGCTAAAAAATGTTTCAATATAAAATTCTAACAATCTAGCCAAACAGGCCATGATAAGCGCTAATTCCCACTGTATAAGAAGGTAGAAAATCAGGACTGTGGGAAAATCAGGACCTTTTTCCGTATTAATTTTCCAACCACATCATGTCGATGATGCCGAGCTTGTGGTGAGGCACAGCTAAGCAACATTATACCGTAAATTTTCGGAAATTCTGTTCCTCGTAAGCCAACCAGCTGCGCTGTGAAGGGTGAAATGTCTCGCACTTATTTCAGTGTATGAGCGGCAGCCGCTGTTGCTTAAGCTCGATTGCTGGTTGTCATCACAAGTGAACCCGTCATTCCTGATTTCAGTAGAAGGCCTAATTCTGACTTTAGGCTTTTAAAAGTTGGTTACGTGTGTTTAACTGCCAGGAATTGTGACTAATTTGACGAGATATTAAATTCCTAGATTAAGCTCATAAGCTGTTGTGTTGTAAGCTCCGTGGACTGAGAACACTCCTTATTCTGGGGCGTCTCTGAGGGATTTGCGGCATCATTTGCGGCAACACCCTTAATTACAGAATTACAGTGGAATATACCTTTTTCTTCTTTAGTGCACAAAATATGTCTGTCTGTGCATGTGTTTATTTTATTATTAGCTTTAGTTTTAGTCAGAAATATTTAGAAATTGTTCTCAGAATTTTGCAATTGAATGTTATTAACTGTTTTTTAAACTTTTGCACTTTGCTGTATTGATCTGATGGGAGCACAAGCTGTTCTCCTGTAACGTGTGGCTTTAGCTTTCCTCAAACTGCTGATCTACAAATAGTGTCCAGACGCAGCATTGAGTTTCTCTGAAGATTGCTCTTCTCGTTCTTACGTTTGAGGAATTCTTCTCTTTTGCTGGTGTAATCAGGGTGCTATGTAACCAGATGTAGCTTGGCCGCCTGCCTAACTTTGGGTCAGATACATTTACTTAGTCCACTGTCACTGTTCTCACTAAAACCGAACCTGATGTGATTGGTATTGTTTGATCTTAGTTGTTTGATTTTAGTTGTTTTACTGAGTGATTGGCGTTGTGGCTTTTTGGCATATTTCATATTAAACTTATATTGACACTGAAAAACTGCAGAGAACACACTTGTACATGCTGAAGCATAATTATTGTTTAGCAGCCTAATTTAACACATTTCAAACTAAATGTTGAATGTGTACGAAAAAAATGGCACATTAAATATGTTATGTTTTATGTTTTCACATTTTTGTTGTTTAGGAACATTCTGAAATGTTAAAGTTGGTTTCCTGTAGAGGATAAATTCCCTTATTAAAACAAATGAAAAAAAAAATTATATATATATAGATAGACAAAAATCATATTCCTATATGAAAGTTTAATTCAGTTAGAAGGGTGGTGCACTGTTCCACTGTGCAGCTTTGCTTGCACAAACATAATGTACAAGCCTTTGACAAAGGGGTTAGGGGTATCCACTCTGTAAATTAATAATAATAAAAGGGTGCCCAAACTTTTGCATAAGACTATATATATAGTGATATATTAGTATAGCGTAATTGTGTAGCATACTGTGTCTCACACACTGTCTCTGAAAGAGCCTCCATTACAATGCTGACATTAATTAGAATGCATGTTGCTTTCATATGCATCTCATAATCAATGCAGTTTGATTTAAATTATTTCTATTTGCTCAGAGACAACAGCGCCAGACAGTTACACACACACACACACATACGCTTGCACATTATCCCCTCCTGAGACAGTTTTATCTGGAGGAGACGAGACAATCCCACTTATTGTTATGTATCCATTTCTGTTATTGTAACAACGTAACGTCGCCTGTTGTTGTATTTCAAAACAGTAGAGAGGGAGAGGGAGAGAGAGCGGGAGGAGACAGGAGAGATGCAGAGGGAATACTGACGCAGGAGGTTGGCTCTCCGGGGACGTGGCGCATTTCTTAAAGGTGTTTCTCTTTATGAGGCCCCAGGGTAGTACCGAGGCTGCTCGGCGTGGGGCCCTGTGGTCCGGGTGCACATGTGCAGGAGAGCTTTGAGATTGAGCTGTTTGGATGCAGCGGTGGAAGAGAGCAGGGCCGCAGAGGGGCCCCACCTGCATGCTGCCGGCCCTCTCCGGTGGCTTCAGCTCGGGGACGGAGAGCAGGCCATCGCAGCTACCTGATGTTCCTCTAATTGGCCACGGGTGAATTCCACTTGTCAGCCCAGGCAGGGCTTCTCTGAGATCAGAGAGGGGGCCGACATTAAAGTGGAACACCGGCTGCCTCGGCGCGGCCAGCCCAGGCCCTCCTTGCGTTTGAAAAACATCAGGAGGCTTCTTTATATGCTCGACCACCATCCCCACCTGTGGAACAACGCTCAGTGCCACAGTGCCACAGCTTCAGGGCTCTGGAATTTACAAAGCTGCCCCTTTTTCTGAGGAACAGGAGGCTCCAGACGACCTCCGAGTCTGTTATTTTTTTTGTTCTCCAAAGACTGTGGCCCATTTTTCATAAGCCCTTTTAGTGAAATGTAAATTGAGGGGAAAGAAAGGCAAGAAAGCAACCCCTGCCCTCCCCACTCGTCCCCCAGTGCGCCGTCTCGACTCTTGTCAAAAACTGCAACAGGCCAAGGGTGTCTCTACCTAGACTTTGGCACCCGTGTTTTTGTCGTTTTATCGCTCGCCCACCTTTCCCCTCGTCCCTTTTGCCGCATCTCCAGGAACAAGGATGAGGTCCCGTGTCGTTTCTGTTTATTTACTTATTTATTCCTGCTTTATCTGCCCCTTTTATTGGTTAACACGGCACTCCCTGCTGCTTTACTGGTGTTCACTTTCAAAGTGCCGTTTGGCTTTTAACGCCGCGGCTCTTCAGATATGCTTAAGAATGGCACTAGCTCCAGGAATATTAAAGACTTCCCCCCTTTTGATGCCTTTTCAGGGCGAAACAGAACCGGCGCTGGCATACCGTGGGGAATCGGAGTGAGGGATGCATTAAAAGGAGCGTGCTTGCTATTAGGATAGTGAATTGAAAATTACGACTCCCCCCTCCTCTCCGGCTAGTCAATCAGGAGCCCTCATCACTGGCTCTGGCGTAGCTCTCCGGCACGAGGAGTTGCCATGGAAGCTCGGGGCAGAATATGGCAGAGGAAGCCAAGTTAGTCAATAAGAAGTATTACAGTTACAGAGCTGTGATTGTGGTGGTAGAGAGGATTACTTCATCCACTGTTTATTCATATCAGTGATGCTGCCATATGAAGCTATTTGTGGACACACTTACAGTCACTCCAGTATGTTGAGGTCTTTCACAACATGTAACAAAGCTACTTAAAGGTAAGCATTTGAACCTGTAGGTGGAGATGCTGGTGTCTGGAGTCCATCTGAATAACAGGCCAACAGAACACTGATGCCAGCAAAGCATGCATGTCCAAAGCACCAGGATGCCACTTTGGCCTGCTGCTAACCCTAGTTGGATATGGATGCCATACTGTGTGTTCAGAGTGGATTTCAGATCATAAATGACATACTTTTCATTTTATTTCATTTTTATTTATTTTTCTAAATTGTTTTGATATTTCACGATACATGGATGAACCGGATAAAATTGTCCTTATGCTAATGCTAAATGTTATGACAGCGATCCTCCCTTTATATTGCTAATAACCAACTTCATTAAGCTTGCATTTTTGGCCACGGTCGAAGTGACTATCGCTAAACATTCCATGTTGAGTAAAGTTTCAGGTGCGCAAGGAGCCAGTCCGGCAGGCAGGAGCAGCGAGTCTGCAGCCGCTAATCTGAGCTGACTGGGATTAATAGCTGTTGACTGGACCATGTGGAGCCCATGAACTGAGAAGCAGGAGACAGTGGGCATGTGGAGGCCAGTGGTCCCACAGCCAGCGAGTGAGGCTGGAGGGCTAAGCAGCCCCGTCTACCTCGCTCTCCTCCTGGGTCCTTGCATTCACGTCCTTCCCTCTAGCTCTGATTGATCTGGACATAGGGTGACCTGCACTGTCAGTCAAAGTTGCCTGCAAGGTGTTCGCTGTCATACACTGCCGCGATTCCTCCGCCATGTGCTTGGCCATCTCTGTTTGCGCCGACTACACCCTCGTGCTCATGCTACAGATTCCTAGAGGGTTCGGTTGCACATCAGATGTTGGGCCTTCTATCAGCGCAGCACATTCTTTAACCTTCCCAGGTCCCTGTGACAGGTACCATTGTTTATGAGTTATTCCTTGCTTGAGTAGCTGAAGAAGTGATAAAAGTGATAGAAGTGCAAATGTGAAGCTTTCAGTCGACAGTGCATTTTTGTCTTTAGGTGGAAGAGGGGATGTTTTATGGTTAATGAAGTGTTTGATGAATAAGTTTTCATTGAGAGATTCTAGGCTAATGTAGCTAACAAGCACTAGACCTAGACTGGACCCATATCAAATCAGTAAATACATGCCACAAATGGTTTAGTAAAATACCACTAATATTTAAACATTATGCTCAAATTAAAACTACTTTATTATGTGCATATCATCCCACACTGTGGTACCATGTTTTGTAACTATAAACGTATGCGACCCATCTGTTTTGTTCTTGAAACTGAATAAATTCATACATCAGTTATTAGTAACTCTATTTGTGATTGCTATGTAGTTGCTAGGCTGATGCTATGGTTGCCAGGTGGTTGGCAATCCCAGGTGATTGCATTGGTTTCAATGGGTGGTTGCTATGCAGTTGCTATGGTTTCCCAGCTGCTTGATATGGTGTCTTGAGTGCATGTTGCCAAGTGGTTGCTGTGGTACCCAAAGTAGTTGGTTGGGTATTTACTAATGTGTTTAGTAATGTAGTTGTTAGGTGATTGTGGTTGCTAAGCAGTTGCTATGGTGTCCCATAGATGGGATAGTTGTTGCTGTGCAGTCTCAGGTGGTTGCTAGCCTGTTACCAAGTGGTTGCTGTGATACCCAGTGTGGTTGATTGGGTATTACTAACGTGTTTAGTAATGTAGTTGTTAGGTGGTTGATATAGTACTGAACGTGGTTGGATATTACTAATGTATTTGTATCATTATGCCATAAGACATCCAGGGAAGTCTTCCTGACCTGATATCCAGCCCTGTAGCAGGTAGCTGGTCACTGACTGGTCATCTGATTGGAAGAGTAGCGACAGGGGACAAATAAGACTGCTATGAAAGACTCACTGGTTCCTGTTTAGGAAGTGGAATTAATGGACTCACACTATTTTTGTACAGGCATTGATGGACTCAGTGCTCAGTGCTCAGTTCAGTCCAATGAAAACGTGGTTGGGTCCACATCCAGGTGACGACCCCTGCTTTAGAATGTGAATTAAGCCTGTGCGAGGCTTGTATGTGCAGCAGATGACAGACAGTTATTATCATACAGTGCAGAAAGGAGCTGGAACTGCGGCCCACGATTGTTTATTTAAGGCTTCCAAGGATGTCTATGTTTCATTTATGAAAGTATTACTTATGAATGTCGCATAAAGTTGTTATATAACAGCAGGGAAGTAAAGCGTTAGTCATCAGAATGTGCTCAGGGAGTTAAAGAGCTGGGATTGGAATTAGCGGTTTAAGGAATTCCTGTGATGGAAGAAAGCCTACAGCATGGCGTCACACTTAGCTGTATTCAGGTTATATTAGTTGTGCTGAGCGAAGATTAGGACTTCTTTCATTACGTTTTCAGGCCAGAATAATTCATGTCCTGGTGCTTCTCATTCGAGTCGTCGCAGAACCAAGGTCTCCATTACATTATGGAGGGAGGAAAAGGAGCTTGCTCTTAACTTTTTTTTTTTTTTCAGCCTTTTATTTTTTCTTTTTTTTCCGATCTGCGGGCCACTTAATAATAAATGGTGTTCTGAATGGGAGGAGGAAGTGCCTCTCGCTGGATATTTTTACACTGCAGACTTTACAGTGAGAAGACCGAGAGCTGTATCATGTGTGGTGTTTAGTCAATAATTCAGGGCGGCGGAGATAAAAGAGGAAGAAGTGGATTTTGGGAAGGAGTCGAAGCCGAATGAAAAGCCACTGGCTCTGATTGCTGGGCGGTAATAAGGTGTCAGGGGCGTAAACAGGTATGACAGAGGCAGATTTGAAATGACAGATAGAATGTGTGTGTGTGTGTGTGTGGAGGGGCTGTCCGTGCTCTTTGTCCCGTGGAGCGCCCCATCTAACGGGCACACATGCACACACACACACACACATATACTCACTCACAGTCAGATAGGAGTCATTGCTCAGTCAGCTGAGCTCAGTCATCTTCACTGACAGCTACACCTGCTTGCCCTGATAGGCAGAAGCACCTCAGGCCTGTCACAGGGAGTTAACCCCTCCACCCCCACCCCCCCAAGCCCCAGTCTCCTCTATCCATAGCCCCCTTGATGGGCGTTGCCTCTCTTGGATGCCCTCCACCGCAGGCAGCCACCAAACGCTCCGTCACCCACGCCCTGCTAGTTTAAAAGGTGGGGGGGATGGGGTAGGGGATGTGTTTTCCACAGCGGCCTTGCCCAAGACACCGTCCAAGCGGCTGCCTGCTGTCAGTCCGTCGCATGTGGAGGCAACGTCAGTCACCCACCGATTCAGCTGGAGCGCTCCTCTGCACATGGCTAGCCACAGTCACTGCTAGCACACAGCAGGGGACAGCAAAAAACCTGAAAAAACACATTTACACAATACCCCCACACATACACACACTATTGGTCAGTTTCCCAAATGTGGATTAAGCCCTAGTCCTGTACTGAACTATAGTGCTTGTGATAAATTGCCACTGAAAAATCTTTTAAGGCTGGATTTATGACTAATCTGGGTCTGGGACACAGACCCTACAGAAGGAATTTGTACGAGATCTACGGTTTGGTAGGCCAGCACTCACATGGACGCTCTCCTGGATACACTGTAACATTTAAACATACACACAGACGTACAAAAAAACCCCACTGTAGCGCACAGGCACAAAGCGCCGACGGACCTCCCCAGCCACCCTTCGGCTGTTTATGTGAGCCCCACTAACTTTTCAGAGGCGTGTGTGTTTATCTCAGCTAAATGTTTTGTTCACAGCATGTTTTGACTGACAGATGTGTATATTTTAACAGTTGCACCCCCTCCCTGCCTCTGCTATTGATTTTGTTAGCTGAGGTGCGGGGGGAGCCCTGTGGGATACGCGGAGGTCATGCGTGTCACTTTGTTTGGCGCTGATGGATATTTGGTCGCAGCGGTCTAGAGCTCCAGGGATTACTGGCTTAGAAAGGTCTGAGAACTGCTGTATGTGGCATGTTTCATGTTCTGCGTCGGCCAGTTTGACACTGATGCATCCCAGCATTTGCAAATATAATTTGAGGTCTTAGATGACCTGCTGATACGAGCCAACCCTACATGCAGAATGCTGATGTTTGAGGAGCGATTGGATTGTCAGGTGTGAGTCATTGATGGATGCGGTTGCGTGGTGGCCAGCAGCCTGAGGATTTTCCTGCGGAGTAAATTGTGAAATTGGAGAAGTTTTGAATGTCAAGGAAGTTCCTTAAAGTTGCACAGGTGCTTGATTTTTGGCAAAATCCCATTATGGAGCCAAAGTCGAAGCCCTCATTAATCTTTCAAACAAACAAGGTGCAAGGTTTTGTTGCAGTGGAAGTCAACAGGAGAGAAAGACCTTCGGTACCTTGCCAACAGGCAAGTTCAACCTGCTTTACATTAGCAGTGAGGACAGGTGTCGAGGCCTGCTTTGATGTGGAAATGGATCTTTCTTTTTTCTTTTTTTTTTTCTGTCCCATTGACGCTGCTTACTGGCTGTTTAGGGTGGCCAGCATGCCACTGCTGCCTGTTAGAGGCCCTGATAGATCTCACTGTCTGATCCTCGCTTAGCCACAGGCACTAAGACACAGGAGGAGAAGCAGCCCGCAAACACATTATCAATGCAAGGAAAGAGAGAGAGAAGGTGGGTGGCACGATGCAACTGGATGTAATCTTAAACACAGGTGTGACAGAAGTTCTTCTGGGACCACAGAACTTTTTCCTGGACCACACAAATCCAGCTCACCCTTGGCATTACGCAAGGAAATCGCGCTGCTTCTGCTGCTGCTGCTGCTGCTGCTGCTGCTGCTGCTGTTGACCACTCACCTCTCAAGCACACATCACCTGATGTGATTATGAGCAATGGGCGGATGCTAATTGAGAGTTCGGTAGTGCTTTACGCCTTTTCGCTCCTTATCCCGGCAAAGGAAAAGATCTTCGTGCATTCACAAAGCATCTCAATGACAGACAAGTGAAATGAAATCCGGAAAGCCCTCACAAAGTGATGATGGCACTGAATACTCCTACGTCCCTCTCTGAGTGGGGAAACAGGACGAATTTAATTTCGTGACAGTCTTGAATTGCAAATGTCGAAGAAATGGTTGGCAGCTCTCCAGAAGAATGAGAGAAGCGGGCAGGAACGCCGAAAGCCTGACAGGCTTGGCTGCCACATTAGGCAAATGAGAGGTGAAGGCAGAGCCAATCATCTGGCGAAGGTAAAAAGCTCCTAACGGCATCGCCCTGACAGTTCGAGCCAATCGGGAGAGGAGACGCTCTCGGAACAAAGTCGCAATGCAGCGGCCGGAATAAAACCGGATCAATATGAGCGATTTCGAATGACGGCCCTTAATTAAATAATCTCTTCGTGTGGGTGGAGGATCCAGTGGTTGAGCGGAGGCCATTTAGCGGGACTAATGCATTACCGATGACTATTAAACTCCATCCTGTTTTTGTGATATTTAAGAGTCTTAGAGCCCTATCGATCTTTCTCACGATCACGTCCACGGCCTAATGGTTCATTGCAACTCTCTGGTAGAGGGAAAGTGTTTTTACACTAGAACTGAGCGGTGTCATTCAGCACTGCTTGCGGTAATTCCAGCAAGTGGCCAAACTGCACAAGGCCAATCCCCCAAACGCCGGTTCTGTGCCTGGGAGTTAATTGAAGTGATAAACTGCCCATCATCTGCCATGAGAGAGCATCTTTCAAAGCGGAACCCGACACGTGGGGCACATTGATCCGGGCTAATTCCGTTCAAGATATTATTAGACCGAAGCTCAGCAGTATGTGGAAGATATCTGGAGCTGACATGTTAGGGAAAAACGTAATGGATCTTCCTCCTTCATCTTCCGTCATTCTTCACCCCATATGCGCTCATCACGTCTCCCAACTCCAGCCGTGGCCTTTAAGACACCGCTGGCACAGAGAAATTAGTCGCAGTGCTTCACCGTATGCTATGTCCCGGAGTGGATTGACCCCAAACAGTCTTTCTTGGCCCCTTCCTCGGCTCTACATTTCGTTTCATCATCCAGCTGCTCGCGCGGAGCAGCGCCTCGGCTTTGGGCTGTCAAGCCGAAGTGCCACTGTTGAAAGACTGAATCACCTCAAATCTGTCGCTGCTCATCTGAAACGAGTAGTTACAGTTATTCAAATGGACCGTTTGCCAGAACAGCACCATCGCTACCTGCCTTGACAACTTCCAAGAGTGTGCGTAAACCAATCACATTCCACACAAATGCCTAGCTTGCCTGAAGTACTTTTCGGCTGTACCATTTCAGCCCTGAAAGAGGCTATTGTTAGTACTAGGTAACAGTGTTCTACTCAAAATGATGGGTTTGCATTTTAGAATATGTCTTAGCAACTTTCACCATTTTTGCCACTCTCGGTTTTAGGGAGAAAAAGACAGAAAAGCCATATTCCAACCATTTAAAGTGTATTCAGAGAAAAGTCTGCACAGTTCAGTGGCAAACTCTGATGAGCTTCAGTCTGGAGACTATCAGGACCCGCCCGTTCCTGAACCACCCTTCAACCCGAACAGAAACGCAGATCGAATCCACACATTTTCTGATGTCCTACATCATTAAATCATCCTCATTTACACCGCCCATAAACACACAAGAGCTGGAAAGCATTACAGGATCCAGAGGAATTCACATCAGGATCTGTTGCTGGGCCGAAGCTGGTGAGCTGTTTATTTGTCTGGGAGACCGAAGGCAAGTCCCTTCTGTTTGATTTTGCCCAGAAAGTTTCTGTTTGCCCGGTTGAGGTTTTTTAGCCGTGCAGTTTCTGTTTTGGTACTGGATGGGATTAAGTTCTGCATCTTTGTATTTCTGGGCACCGTTCAGTGCGGAGTGTTGCAGTTTTGGCATAGCTTGCCTATACTGAATTCATCAGTCTTTTTGTTACGGGGCTAACAGATGAAGCCAACAGATGAAGCACAACTATAACTTTTACAGCCAGATAGAATTAATGAAGGTACTGAGCACATAAGCAGCGATCACATTAAAGCTAACCCCCTTTTTCTTCAACATAGAATTAATTTACCATGAGACATTTCACACACAGTTATGAGTTCAGCATTTTTCACCTTTTCTTTCAACATTAGCCAGTAAGTGGTCGATAAATGTTGTATCAGTACATGTAAAAACACTTATTTAGCATGCTAGACCTGCAGTGCTGGGAATGCCATCTTAATGGTGTGCTACAATCTCAAACTGTATTCATCTTGAAATATTTGAATAATGAAAATTCAGTATGTGGAAGTGATGTGATTGTTTCATAATTCAAAAGAAAATCACACCTAAGCTAAAAAGAGCTTTAAACCGTGTCAATTTCACAACCGCAAGTTAAGCTGTAGCCCTAAAGCTGCACCGTGGTGAAACACAGCGGCCACGTCAGGAGAATGTGGTGTTTTTAACATTTTTAGTCAGTTTTTTAAGACAGGCAGCACATCGCTGCCAGGCTCTGCTAGTTAAAGGAAAATTGGTTGCTACCAGGCTACGTGACTGCGACTTTTCCTGTGCCAGTGCTTGCCAGAGAAAAACTTGACGAACGAGAAAGCAAGAAGGCATCCATTCCAGGCTAAGAGCAATTCCCAGCAACTTATTTTTAAGCACATTTATTTAAGCAAGCTCAGAAAGGGTAGAATAAGGACTGTAGGACTGTTACATTTTCCACTAAATACATTATCTTTATGTCTTATGCAAAATTCCTGTATAAAGCATGACATCAGACATACTGATTACGTTAATGTCTTAATGCGAGTCTAAATCCAGAGACGCGGACGGCCTAAATGAGGCTATAATTGCTTGGGTTGGGACTAGCATCTCTCTTGGCTTTGCTCTCTAAGTTAGATGAGAGTAAGAGCCTCTCAATTTAACCTTTCACCTACCCCTCTTCCCCCATCAGCCTTACTAGCTTGTTAGATTATCCACCAAGGCCAATCAATACAGCCATTAACCGTATCAAGCTTGCTCTATTGGCATTGCTGCTGTTTCTTTCTCTCTTTGTTTCTCAGCAGTGTGTGTGTGTGTGTGTGTGTGTGTGTGTGTGTGTGTGTGTGTGTGTTCATACCGAACCAGTACGGTACAGGGGGCACGCAGTTGCAGTCACGGTACACATTATTAGGGTAAATATAGTAATTTTACAGAATTGAACAGAAGGTTTACATTTTACTGCTTAATTAACACACCACAGGCTCTACTGACTACCTCAGGGGAGACTATATGGCGCTAGATGGAGCAAGCTGTAACTTGCACAAGTGTCTGTTCAGATTAGCATTGTCCTGTTGTACAAGCCAGACTGGTTTGCTGGTATGTTATGGAATCCATTTTTCCCTCCCCCAGTGCAATAGTGCCAATGTCACTGGTGGCAACACAACCCCAAAACTTGAGAGACACTCCCATGCTTCACAGTTAGTGATGCGCTTCCTTTTTTTTCTTTTCATTGCTGATCGTGGCTGAAGACTTCTATATTGGCCTTCATCAGGTCACCTTACTTGTTTCCAAAACCCATCTGGTTAGTCTAGATGTTCTGTAGATTACTTCAAACTTGGAGTTTTGTGACAGTGGGACAGTGCACCACCACTCTTGCCTCTTTTAGCTAAGCCTTCCTGCAGGTTCTTGGCAGTCATATGGGGTTTGAATTTGCATACTTACCAACGTATTAGCAGTTTTTCTAGCATTCTTCCAGATCTCATCTTGACCTCCACAGTTCCCCAGAACTGCCATTTCTTAATTGTGTTCTGTTCTGTAGAAACCGCAAGCTGAAACCCCATCTACTTATAGCCTTCCTCTGCCTTGTGATCTTTTAGGCAGTTGCTTAGACGATCCCAAGATTGATGAGTGTTGGTACAAGGTTTGAAGAGTCTGAGAATTTATGAAACAGGATTCAGAACATGATTGAACATAAATTGGCTGACAGGTCCTAATTACAATTTTGTGACATACTTCAGGCCTGAGTCAGGGCCCTGTCAAAAAAAATCTGATCTTTTGCAGTACTTAGGATGTCTTAACTTTTGCACATTTGTGCTATAATAAAAAAAGGGCATATTGTGCATTAGGATTTACTGTAAATATTGAGCTTTATGGTTTATTGGCTACTAAGGCTGTTTTTACCATGTGTTTCATTTGGGCAATGGTGCCTAAAATGTCCATTATAACTGAATTAGTGCATATAACTCACACTTGTGAATCACAGCCTCACCTTCTGTTTAATTGGCCAATTCTATACTGTATTAGTTTTTCCTTTTTATTTCCTTGTTTAAAATAAAAGTGATTGCAAACCTCATTAACACACTTCAAAAGAAATGATCAAAAATTAATAAGCAATGCAACAGTTTGGGAAAATTAAATAATTTAGTTGTGGTGCTTATTCGTAATTCCCCTGGATTCTATTAGGAGCCATAGAGTGAAGCTGGTGAAAAATCTCTTTCTTTTGTTTTTTTTTTTGGCCCTCATACATATTGTATTTTCTCACATCACCGTTTTTCATTGGAACATGTTAATGTTTTGCATGTCATACATCAGATGTCAGGCGATCTGCGTGAATGTGTGAATCGTTTGCTTATTAACATACATCTTGTGTGAGACCGGTGGGGGAGAGGAGAGATGTACAGCGGAAATCTAAACGTAGAAGCTTCATGTCTAAACCCTGGAGACTGACGATGGGCTTCTAGGCATGAATATGAGAGAGCATGAAGGGGAATCATGTTTTGACAGATAAGATGCTTCTTTTTTCACAGATAGATAAAATGCATTGGGGAAAGTAAAGCTGGCAGAAATGTGGGGATGTTGGGTTTTTTTTTGACTGGTATGTTTTTCTTTTTTTTTTCTTTTTTTGATTGAGGTATGTCATCTTTTGGTGTCCATAGTGGTGAGGTCAGGGTTATAAAGGAGGGCAAGGGCCAGTTGTGGTGCTTTTGAAGGACCAGAGTGGGGAGGTCAGAATGACCCTTGACATACCCTTCTTGCTTTCTTTTCACTGCTCTTTCTTGTTTTGTGACAAAGATGACCGAGGTGGCCTATTCATGAGCTGAGCTGGTACTTCTCCTTTTTCCTTTTTTCTTCAATATTTGCTAGATTTCTTTAGTCTTTTATCGTTATTACTGCAACTTAATCTAATGGTCATTTCAGGTGGACAATTCAGCATTTTCAAATATTCAAAAAGTCATAGAAAATTAGGATTTTCAATATGCAAATGAGCTTCTCTCTAATATTCAGCATACCAATGAAATATAAGCTCCACTAGAGCACAGTGTAGAAGAGGTCTGGTCAGTTTCGTATCCATTTAGTTCAGCAATGGAAGCATAGAAATGCTACTGTAGCCTGCTAAAGTCTACTTCCACTGCAACCGCGTATTGGAAGATATGCTTCATGACATGCTACCCCGGCTTTTCTGGCGTCAGGCTGTGGATAGAACACAACATGGCTGTATTGCAGAAGAACGTTAATAATCAAGAAGCTGAAGTTCATTTTACATATTTTACGTATAGATTTGATCCTAATCTTCAAGTGAATATATCATTTGGTATGGGACTAACTGCTAACTATTCACAGTCTGACTGTTTGCATCCTAAAAGAAGAGGTAAAAATAGGATGCAACCAGTCCTATACTTTTTGTGACGGGGGTGTAAATGACTGAAATGGCAGCAATCTCTTTAGAGTTACTTAAAACATCAGATTGCAGAACATGTTATAGTACTGCATGTGGCATCTGGTACAAAAGCCATGAGAACAGGACACGTTCTTACAGCCGTATTGCTTTCCTTAACCTGAAGCTATTTCCTGTTCCAGAGCCAGATATTTTTCCACAACATACAGTATATTTTTCATGGAGCCTAAAGCATAAACCAAGTGTGGTGTGCATTACAAGGTTGACTGCAGGTTTTTTTTTAAGTTTTTTTTTTTTTTTTTCTGTAGTGTCAACCAGGGAACTGATAGAAGCTGCTCTACACTGAGAGTGAAGAGGGGGAAAAAACTGGCATAGCCTCTGAAATATTTAACCTAAGCTAATTGGAGAGCACTTCCCATTTCAGGATTCCTGAACCTCTGCAAAAGCAAGACCAGATCAAAGGCTTCTGCTCTTCCCTGCAGGATACTGATGAGGGAGAGAGAGAGGGAGAGTGAGAGGGGAGTGATGTTGGGAAGGAGGAGATATCTGGATGGGGCGAGTGAGAAGGGGTTTTGAGGGAGAATGTAAAGCAGAGGGAAAAGGAGAGTGAGAGAGAGAGAGGGAGAGACTGAGCTAGCGTGGCATGACGGGTGGCGGAAGAGGAGGGACTGGAGATTAAAGGGGAGGATGTAAGCCATAACGCGATGCACTACCACGCGACGCTGAAGTGTGTGGCATGGCTCTGCGAGAAGAGGGCTCCATGAATAAGAGAATAACACAGATGTGGCCCCTCTTTGCGCTCTCTTCTTCCCCTCGCTCCTTTTCTCTCCTCCCTCATTTGGGCGCCTGGCGCTCGCTCACCCCCTCCCAGCTGTTCTGCCTGCTCCTGAAAGACACCAGCAGAGGAGCAGGGCCTCTGGCCTGGCTGCTGCTCCACTCATCACAAGCTTCCTCTCGAAGAAGGGAAGGGAAGGGAGGGTGTGGGGGGGTTCTTTCATTCTTTCAGAAGTACTGCAATGGAGGCCAGCACGGTAAGGAGTAGAATGCAGGTGGCTGGCAGCCAGCTGGTGCCTGGAGACCTTTTTTTTTTAAGACTGTGGGTTTACAAGGATGTTCCACGTCCCTGTATTTGTCGCAACCCTAGCTCAATACCGCATCCCGGGCAACTCCCTCCACAACGCTGCCCCCTCATTGTGATTGACATCTAAAGCTAATTTCATAATCCGGCCTTCTTGCCTTCCCCTGGCTCTCCGACTTGACTTGAGTCAATTAAAAATCGATACAATGCTCATCTCTAATCTCCCTCCTGTGCTCCTTTGATCCATGGCTCATTAGAAGCAGGCTTGAATCTACCTTTCTTGCCAGACAGCACACAGGAGCATTAATACCACACACACACACATATATACACACACACACACACACAAACTTTTTTCTTCTCTGCTTCCCTGCTTCATTGTCACTTCCTACATCATTGTCCTTCCTGCTAAATCACTCTTACCCAAGGGTTTTCGTGAAAAGCGTCTTTTTGTCAAGGGTCTTGGAAAAGACAGAGCCGCATTGGCTACCATAACCGCAACTAATTTGGCATCTGTTTTCAGTGCATCATCAAAGGCTAGTGAAGAACTGCTCAGCTGGAAGTGCTCACAGAAGACAGATTCCTTGAAGACAGATGCCAGTTTTACACACCTGTGAATCAGACCCACAGGTGGACCCATAGCTGGTGAAAACCTTTGGTCAGCAGTCACTCAGCTGTACCTATTTGAGTGCTTCGCCAATTCCCCATCAGGTCAGTGTTTTGCGACCTCTCTCACCACCCTCCAATAAAGCTGTCCTTGAGTTAAAGAGCTTGTTAGCAGCAGGTGTGTGTCCTTGAGCGGTCAGACGGAGGCCACCCTGGGACACAGGGACATATTGGAGGTTTGAAGGATGCATCTAAGAAGGATACGTCCAACTTCCACCCTGAACCAATATTTCGTCCGGCTGCTGATGTGACGGAATCGTATCAAGTCCACAGACCATGTTTTTACCCTTTTCCCACTTGTCTTTCTTCCCTCCTTCTTGCGTTTATTGGGCTAAAATTGGGCTAGCACTGAGCCGGTGCCTATTTCCCCAGAGGAGGAGCCTATTTCCAGATCTTTTCAAGGGGTGAGGTTCACGTGGAGGGGAAAAAAGCGGCCTTGTTTCAGAAACGAGTGAGTCTTCCTGTGCAGGCGCCCCTCTTTTTTCCCTCCTTCCACCCAGTTGAGCGGCTGGAGAGGAGCACGCCAGCAGCTACGAACAGCCGTGCGATTGAGCTCCTCTTAGACACCATGTGGTCGCCGTCCTCTCGCTGTTCGGCAGCGCTGGAGAAAGAGCCTTTTATTACAGGACTGGTTATCGAGCCTAACATTCCACTTAAATCTCCCAACACCAGGAGTCTGCAGCCTGTTCTCAAGTATGACAAGTGGTGCAGTGATGCACTGTATCAGATGTTATTGAGCTCTGAGTGCCACACACATATTTAAGAACTAGCCTGTACATATTTATGACGATCGTAATTGTTAAAGTATCTGTCAGCGTCAGCTTATCTGCCTTCAAAACAGTCTTTTGCGAGAAATCCGAGTTGTGCACGTCGAAGGCTGTCACCTCCAGTGCTAAGTTATGCACATGTGGGAGTGTGCGATAATCGAGACTTCATTATGCAAATTTTGTGAGAACTAGTTATTCAATGTCACATTTTCCTCGACGTCGGTTTTCCAGAGACTGTTTCTCCCGTTCCGCTGGTATTTGTTGTGGTGCTAAAAAAGTCCCTTCCTGCAGGGCAGATTGAGACGTATTTTTGGAAGGAGCATGGCAGCCAGCCGACTCTCACCGTGTGCCGATGGCTCACTGTGCCATGCTCAATTAGCCCGCCAGTTGGCTTAATGGCCACTGGGAGTCAAGGACAACGGTTTGGCGGGACTCTGGGAAGACGTGTTAGCACGAGTCAGTCACACCCTGCATTGGGATTTACCAGCCCAACTGCTTAGCCTTGTAGCTTTTCAGACACTGTGATTTATTCCTTTTGCCTCCTGCTGTATGAATTCTGCGACAAGCAAAACCAAAGGTTCTTTTTGATGCATTTTAGAACCATTGTTATAAATGAAGGCCCATTTAACATCGTTCTTCATAGAACCGTCACCTTTACTGAAGAATCAAGTGATGTAAATACCTTTGCTGTCTAATAATAAAAAAAAACATGCGTCTCCATTTTTGTCCGTTTTTAGCTTTCCTCGTCATTTGGAACCTGTAGCTGCTCTGTACACTGTGTGATTGCTTCTGGATGAATAGACCAGTAGAAATGCTCCAAAATAATGACTTCCATTAAAATTCAGGAAGGTTGTTTCCTTCTCCTGTAAAGTTGCCTTTCTCTATCTCTCAGATAGGTCCACATTTTGTCCTCTTATCGTTAGATACACCTTTTGGGAACGTGAGCTGCTTACTTCCAAGTCCACTTCATTTAGGACTTTTCTCTAGTGACTCTCTCAAGCAGTTGCTACTTGCTTCATGTGCCGTATGTTGCCATAGTGTGATGGATTAAGTTGTCCACAGCAAACAAATCACCATGTCACAGTGAACCAGGCCTACAACAAGCCATGTAATAACCAACAG
Source organism: Salminus brasiliensis (assembly GCF_030463535.1). Lineage (NCBI taxonomy): Eukaryota > Metazoa > Chordata > Actinopteri > Characiformes > Bryconidae > Salminus > Salminus brasiliensis. The sequence continues at coordinate 12,023,437 of NC_132894.1, read as the reverse complement.
CTTTGATTTAAGAGCAAGAAACACTTCATTAGGTCCATTTATTACGGCTCCCTTTACACTCTCTATGTGTGTGTGCTAGTATGTCTATACATGGTCAGTTTAATGAGGAGGAGTCTAAGTAGTACCTAAAACTGGTTACTTCTGAATTTCGTTTACGTTATCTAGCATGTTGATTTCATGCTGATTGCCGCCAACAAATACAGTTTGGAAAACAAAGCTGTAATTAAACAAAATCCTTATCAAGACAAAAAAATAATAATGTTTAATTTCCTGATTAGGCTAACTACAGCCGACCGAACCCATGTCCATCAGCATCGACTTTTCTGTTTGAAACCTCACCATTACCAGCGAGCTGCATTCTCTGGCCAAGAGCAGCTTGCACTGAGCTCAGAATGACGTTTCCTCCGAGATGAGAAGGTGGACAGATGGAGGGTTTGGATGCTGTCGGCTCAATTAGCGCACATTTCGGCCTCACTGCTGCTAGCAACGGTGGCCAGCCAGTCCCAACCTTTTATGGTTATGGGGTGCCAGCCAAGCAAGGGCTGGACTGGATGGAGATGAAATCAATCTAGTCCCGCTGTCTGAAGATGATATGACAACAGCATCCTTTAGTATTTCAGCACAAATGCATGCTGGGTAGCAGCACTGTAGGCTGTGGAAGACCTGGTGGCGTGGTGGAGGAGAACTCGAGTGACAGGCCCCAGGAGAGCTTCTCCGCTGTGCCGGCTGCCGCCTATGTATGACGGGGAAATCGAGGCCGGGCAGCTCCGAGCCGATCCCCAAGCTGTCCGTGAATGAACTCATTGAGAGCTTGTTACAGAGCGGTGTGAGGATTTAGCCCTTGACGTTAATTTGTTGCCTACCACAGTCGAGAGAGAGAAGATCAAGCTCAGGGGGGTTTCAGCAGTACCTAATAAACAGCCGGCCAGGGAACGAAGTGCTGCAGCTGACCCCAGAGGCCATCCCACTGATGCCCTTGCCATTCCTTGATTAACAGAGTGAGCGCTAAATGCAGCACCCCCTCAACCCACCACCTTTCCCCTTTTTTCTCTGGGCTGCAACGGATCGATGGGCCAATCGCAGTTGTGTCATTCAGCAGTTTGGCTCTCCAGACTGCACAGGCCAGAGGCCATGACCCTATTGATTCATCAGTTAGGTGCTCGTCTGGTCTGGTCATGGAGTCAGTAATATGACTCACTACTGGACCAGGAAACGCAAGGGGCGATTCATCTTTAGCATTTGGCATTCCCGGTTGTAGCTCCCGGCCTCTTCCATTGGCTTGTATCTGCAATATTCAAGTCAATGAAGCATGCCTTCATTAGCCCCACTTTAGACCTGGCCGCAGACTCCCAGCAGATTGCTGATACGCAGATAACCATTGGATTTCTGTAAAGAGTTTTTCCACAAAAAAAAACCCAAAACAAAACAAGGAAAAACTGCTAGTTGTTTTATGAGATACAGAAGCATTAATGTTTAATGGCACAGGAACGTTGTAATCTGTGAATAGACATCTTACAGGAGTGTCGCATTCACGTTTAGTACTCTACGCCCAGACACAAGTTCAGCATAAGTTCAGAATGGGTCGACCGTAATCAGAGACCAACGAGGCTTTGTGGTTGGGTTTCATGTAACATGTGGCATTGAGCAAGTTGGTGCATTGGGGCTGGGCGTGATCTGGCAAAGCTTATTTTTCCAAGACTGCACCAACTGTACCAGCACTAAGTGCCTGATCTTCGCTAAAGAGAATCATCGCCAGTTTACAGTGTTCAGTACTAAAGAAGACAGTGTCTGTCGATTTCAACCAGCCCCACACACCAGGGAAGTCCATCCAAATATTATTGGAGGAAGCTGGCAGTTGAATGGATTTCGGAAAATGCTGCAAACCTGAATGGGACATATGGCAGCGATGGGCAGAATACAAATGGCAGTTCCTGCCTACAAGCTTGTGGAGTACATACATAAGGTATTCACAGTCAGGCAGGTGAGCAGGGTCTCTCCGCCCCTCCATCGCTGGAACACGAACACTGAACCGGCAGCTCTGCGTCCTCTATTGTTGTTCAGGTCATGGAAGCATGAGTGAGGTTCACTGGCAGCACCGTTTCTGTCAGGAGCGCTTTACTGTACTGCCTGCTCAATGCAGCAGGCGAACTCGCCTTTGATCCCAGAGCGCCTTTGATTCGCTGGGCTACTCCAGCCCTGCGTCGTGAAGGCAAACAAGGAGACGTGGGGTCGAGGGAGGTGGGGGAGAGGGGTGGCTGACAGCAGTGTGTCACTGACAGCTTCTCGGGAGGCCTGAACACACGTCCACTCATTGCCTTTGTTCTGTCGGGACCGCTTCCGCAGAGTGGTCGGAAGTACCTCGCCGTCGCTTCACGCTAATTGATTTCATTTCTTTGCTCGCGATTCCGAGGGGCTCTGAGGCAATCAGCGCGTCATGTACAAGGTCATGAAAAATGCATCAGCTCCATTCGGAGAGCACTTGTCCTTCCTCCTCTTAATGAGTGTCTCGTCGTCCTTTTAAAAAATATGGGATGCCCTTAAAAAAGAGGGCTTGCTTGTTTGTGTCATTGGGCACAGAAATATGGACTGAATAAGATACTTCGGGTTAGACGCTTTATCAAGTTTCTTCCAATACCTTTTTTCCTAGCCAGAGGCCTTTATATCGTGGTTTAATACTTTCCATTAAAAAAAAGTTCTTCTCTATTATGTGACCGCAAGTAGTGGAGAACATTGGAGATTTGAGAGTCTCGGATGAAAAACCTCTTACCCAGCCCAAGGAAAAATATTGCTAATACATCAGAAATATACCCAGTCTCTGAAAAAGAGAGGACTAGGCATGTGACAACAGACGTACGTGTCTCTTAGCGAAATCTGTCATCTCGTCACTTCAGGAGAGCTTTGCAGGCAGATACCTGACAGGGCCTAACTGTGGCAGTTGAGAAGACGAGTGGGTAGGCCGGCGTTATGGGGGGAAGGAGGGGGGATCCTGGGAAATGGGTGGCAGTCGAGGCTTGGGTTACCCGTGTTGCGGAGCTGTCCGCCCAGGGGGCCACGCTGTGCTGCCACTGTCTACTGCCCCTGTGGGCGTTTTAGACACACTGATCCAGTGCCCACAATAGGTTCGGGTTTCCTGCTTCCCTGCTGGCCGATGCAGGCCACAGATAGCTTTGTCTCTGGGCTTGTATCTTTTATCTCACATCTGGGAGCCCTGCCTGGGAGCTGGACGGTGACTACACTGCCTGCATTGTCCCAGCCTTGTCATTACAAGGCTCAGGTTGCGGGCGGTGCAGGCCATCCTCGAGGCACCATGGTCCTCTGCCCAAGTGTGCGGACCATCCCGCCACACACCTACCTACGAGAGACGACAGGGAGCGGACGACTATGATGTTCCTGCCCTCGGGCACGGCTTGGAACGTGCTAACTAATGAATGATGAAGAAGTTCAGTGATAGCGGTCGTCCTGAAGGCTCTCTTTACAAATTTGTCACGTTAGGACATTTTCTACATGTTAGGAAGCCTCAGTCTGTCTTCCTCCATTTCATTTCTGTCCTCCCTCTCACTCTCTTTTTGCTTGTTTTGCCTGCATGCCCACATGGTATGCAACTAGCGGTAGTACTTCCATTAGAGCACCTCGTACACTGATCCAAAAGGAAGATATAAAAGATACAGTTACATAAGAGAAAGTTTCTCGGATTTCCTGCACAGCGTACCATATCGCCTGAGAATCACATGGACTTTTTAAGGTTTTTGGGGTTTATTTGCAAGCTTAAAGCAACATTGTTGAAGAAAGCCTCCACTAAACAGCCATCCAATGAACCACTGTCTATTATTGATGGTGCCCCTGCAGATAAAGACAGCAATTTGTCAGAACGTGGTGATTTCAGCGGGAGAAATATGCAGTATGAATACGGCCGGCTTGGAAAATGATGACTAATGATGCAGAAGGTCCCCCACTTACGTGAAATATATATTTAATCAATACCTACTGTGGGGACTGGGGTAGGGGGGTGCATATTACTGTATAAATCAGTGTACAGCACACCAGTCACTTTACACTTTAAGTCATGCCTCGTAACACACTGCTAGCTAATCCATATGCTCCTGCTCAGACACTGCGGCCCCTTATGTGGAAGATGAACGCTTAATCTGCTGGTCTCTACTGCAAAGCACAGCGTACTGTCCCTGCTTCATTTGGCCTGTTGCTTTAGGGTTTTGTGTGCATGTGTAGGCTTCATGTTCTGCTTATATGGTGGTGGTGGTGTTGTTGCTGTTGAATCTGTTCTATTGTTTAATCATATTTTCGGTTAGCCCGAGCAAAATACACCTTTGTGGAGGTCTTTGATTGAACAAAGTGCACCGCAAATGTTGGTGCACCTGGGGTTAGCGGAGAGCATCTCCATTTAAAATGTTTCACAGCAGCTTTTGAAATGAGACTTTTGAAGATGCCAGTGTAGGCCGTTTGAGGCAGCTGGGTTTGTTGCTGGCTGTTTGACTGAGGGGGACAATGGTGGTGAAATGGGCCTAGTGCTCAGAGGGGGAAATAAAAGAATACATCAAGGCCCTTTAAAAGGCCTTACAGGGCAAGATGAGAGGAGTCGAGTAGATGGGCTCTTAGGCCGAACGCGTCACCCAATCCCTCTCCTGTGGACCGGGCCCAGGCTCTAACTCTATTAGCCTGCACTTTGCTAATGGTGTTAAAAAAGACAAAGAGGGCAGGCAGCGGAGAGTAGGCCTGGTGATACACTTAGCTCTAGAGTGCATGGCATCATTATCATTTTCGGCTTGGTGTGCCCCTGCCCTCCCCACAACCACCCCTCCAAATATACATGCGCTCACACAAACACACCCACACACACACACGTACCTCCTAGCACGTAAAGCCGGAAACCAGAGATGAAAAGATGCGAGGTTTGCATCTCATCGTCAAGCTGCTTTGTACATTTGCTTATGGGATGTATGAGGTGTTGGAATTTGTGTGAGTGCGTGTCTCTGTCAGTGTGTATGTGTGCCCATGTGAATTCATGAGCCTCCATGCCTCTGTAAGCATGCAGAATCACTTGTGAAGCTGCTCTTGTTTGCTTTCCATAGTGTGTTTTTCAGAGACAGGTGTTTACCCACCCCATGATGAGACAAACAGGGTGTAATCTCAGCGTCGTAAATGAGGATGCTGACTACCTAGCTGCAAGTGATAGATCTCAGAAGCCCCCTAGAGGACAACTTATGCAGAGAGGTTGTATCACATGTACCCCACACCCTCCACCCCTCCACCCCGGTCCCTATAATCAAGTTAATCTGGTAACCTGCCATGAAATCCTCCACTTTGTAAAACATGAAAGTAAGTGATTGCATATGGCAGACGCAAGGAAGGTTAATGTCCCGTTGAAGCCCTCCTCCTCTGATTCCCTCCCTATCACTGAGTCATGCACCCTAATGTTTTCAGAATGCTGAGTATGTTTCAGCAAATTAAACGGAAACAAAACTCTCGGCAAACCCGTGATTAATCTAAAGTGCTTCTGTCAATCAAAGCAAGGGAAAACTCACCTAGTCCAAATACACAGTTTTGTCACGAGTCAAAACAAATAGCACTGATTTCAGGGCAAGAGACCTGAAAATATTTGGATTCTTCAAGACTCTGGGGATGTTTTTTTCCCCTTCCAAAAGCAAAAGCTGATGCTGGAAAGTGGCTGATGTCAGTAACGGACATGTCTTCGCTAGCTTTTTCAGTAGATCATGCACTTTAAGTTATCATTTTTCATACTAATGCTGGGTGGTATGACCTCAAATCTGTATCACGATTAATTGAACATTGTACCCCGATTATAGTTAATGAACGATAATAATAAGCTGCTCGATTTGCTCAGAGTTTCTCCTTCCTGTTGCTTCCAAATCTGGACAGGTTGGAGTCATATGATGGAGTACATGAACACACACAGTTTCAAAGTACTAGCAGAATTTTTTTAAGTAGGTATCACTTTACTTGAATGGTCCAATGATGTCTTGTAGATGCTCACCTGATATTCAACTGACATTCAACTGAAAATCTACATGCAAATGTCTCTATAGTGAATGTAAATGACTGTCTGTTGAAGGTAACCCTGCACCTAACCCTGACCTTAACCTTTTAGGGTTAGATTTAAGGTTAGGTTAGGGTCGGGGTTAGGGTTGGGAGTTAGGGTTGATTCAAGGGTTTGGCCAAGGTTAGGGTTGGGGTTAGGTGTAGGGTTGCATTTAATAGATATTCAGTTGAATGTTAGTTGAATGGCAGGTGAGCATCTACAATAGCCCATCCAAATATCTGGTAATACTTTTTTTTTATTCAAATTGGAATAATCAACATGGGCAAGATTAGAGGTTATGAATGTCGGTAATTGTCGATGCATTGCCCAGCCCTGCTTCGTGCTGTATCTTTTCTTATACCTTGGGTGATCTGTCAGTAAGCTTTTATTTGTTGTAGACAATTTTTCATCAGTTATTTGTTTTGATTGAGATATGAATATATTATTTGTTGAGATTTTCAAACACAATTGTGACTGTTGATTATTTTCCAGTTCATCAGGAATTCAGTAGACCACATCTAAAACAACTATTCAGCTACTGGAAAATACTTTTTAAAAATGCAGCAGCATCACCCAATTTAGTCTTCAACAATAAAGCCTGGGAGATCCTAATGGTTCTAGCTCATAGAAAGTAACGAAAATGTGTGAGTGTGTTTCATGTGTTTCACCATGTTCATCATCCATGTTTTCATTAGGTACAAAACATCTGAATCGACTATTAAAAACTGAATCAGCTGCTAAAGCGATTAGTGTATCTCTAAACACAACCAGTATCTGCGGAAAGTCTGCAGAAGGAATTCAAACTGTAATAAATAGCAGCTGGAGTTATAGTTGTATTGGCAGTATGAAGCAGAATCATCCTAATACTTTTTTAATGCTTCTTTAAATTCAGAAGACTTTATGATTTTGCAGTGATTTTTAGTCTTAATTGACTGCTTTAGCAAATAAATCATTTCAGTCACATTCACAGCCACTATTTTCACCAGTATGTTTAGCACATGTTTTGGCCCTCAAGGAGAACACGGACAGCTAATAGCACAGCACTCAATAAAGCCGAGTACTTCATACAGCGCTAATCAGTTAAAGGAGACCCTGCAGGAACTGCTGGAGTGAGAGAGAAAGACTGTGAAAGAGAGAAACTGGTGAGCAGCGCATGGACCATTTACACAGTCAGACTCACACCTGTTAAACACTGTTTGATAGTTGCTGCTGGTGTTAATAAGCGCCTACTCATTAGGGTTCACATGAGGCCGGAGGAAGTCAGCCAGCAGCAGCTCTACGCCGGAGGAACAGGACCATAATTTATCACAGCTCTGCCAATAGTAGTCGGCTTTCATCAGCGGGCCATCGGGCAGTGGGGCAGCGCCGTGTTTGACCCACCTCTTTCTTTCTATCTCGCTTAGTCTCAGGCCTGAAGGCTGTTGATGAGGCCGGACGAGCAGAGAGGAGTGCTCTGGCGATGGCCCAGAGAGGCCAGGATTGCGGTTGCTATTTAAAGTGGTTGAAAATCATAGCCTAAATGATGCTGTAGCCCCAGACCCCCTGCGTTTGACCTGAGGGCTGTTAGATTGCAGCAGAGTGTTTGTTTGTGTGTGTGAGTGTGTGTGTAGGAGATCTCCATGCCTACGCGCACCCCCCCCCCCCCCCCCCATTCTCAAGGTAGGTGTGTGCATGTGTGTTCGAGCATTCTCAATTAGCCCCCCCATCACCCAGCCACCCGCAGACCACTCATGTTTTTGTTTTTTTTTCTCCCTAAACACACGAGCCATGGCAGATGTGCTCTGTTTTTTCCCTGCTGCTGTGGCTGTTGTGTGGGATTTAGGCAAAGATAAATAGTTTCCCCAGTCAGAGGGAGTGTAATTATTCCTCCCTCGTTCGCGGGGCTGTGGGAAACAAGACGAAGACGCGGCCTGCCTTCTCGACAGGCGACCGCAGGTATATGCAAAAAGTGCACCTTAACCGTTGCTCGGCGCCGAAATCTCGATTCCTTGTACCGTTAATGCAGCCATTGAGGCGGGGACCAAAAACACACATGCAGAGTAATTGCACATCTGAGGATGTTAATGTGCACGGTACGAGGGGGGTCATGGTAACTACCTTGATTACACCTTGCAGAACAAGCTAACTTCAGAACTAAATGACTACTGTGAGTAGCACTTCCTTGGCCAGGTTTGCAGCACATCAACAAGCAAGCAATCAGTACACTCTTATAAAGAAAGGTTTCTTTCAGCAAACCCTTCAGCCTTCTTTTTAAGATTGTACCAGATGTGGTTCTGGTGTGCTCAACACAAACATGTTTGTAGAAGATATATGTGAGTACGAAGAACCTCTAAATTGGTAAAGAACCTCTACATCAAGTGACATTCTTCACACTTACACCCTTCTTCTACAAACATGGTTCTTTTTCATCATTTATTTCTAATCATCATTTTCTTCCCAGTTTGGAAGGCCAATTACCCCATCCCCGTTCATGTGAGCTCCATGTGAACTAGCAGTGCCCCCAACACTAAGAAGGTGAAGACTAGCACACGTCTCCTCTGACACATGTTAAGCAAGCCACCGGCTCTTTTTAAACTGATGCAGGGAAAGCGTGGCTCCCCAGTGCCAATGCAACGGCTAACAGATACCTGTGCTGACCAACATAACTCTAGAATTGATGAAGAGAGAAATGGCCATCAGCCCAACGTGGTATATTGTGCTCTCTCTGACTCCGGCTGCTGATGGCAAGCAGCATGACCCAGGATTCAAACCAGCGACCCTAGTGGCAGCGCCTTAGTCCAGCTGTAATAATATCCATGAGATGGTCTTCATATTTTAAAAGATTGTTGAGAAACTGAAATGAGGGTCAGTTGGCTGCTCGGTATCTGATCACTCTTACTGTCAACACATATTACACAGGTGTGGTACTGGAAAATAGCCAGTCCCTGAAGACACTCATGACCATGCTTGACATGCTGGACAGCAATTTAGTGATTTTTTACTGAAACACGTGCTTGTGAGATTTGGTTCCACGTTACGTTCATCAGTCTCTCCACACACTTTTAGGCCATGCACACCGTCCGCACCGCTAGATTCTCATATTTCATAAGAAACAGGTTTACTGTGCTTATCGGTTGTTCTGCAGTTTGCCTGGACTGAACTGGCCATTCCTCTTTGTTCTTTTTTCTCCCACCTTTTTTCTTTTCACCGCAACCCGGCCAAGTGACTGAAAGGTCTGAGAGAACAGGCCGAAAAACAAGGAAACGTAATTAAGCGGAGAAGCGCAGCTGCCCGGTGAGGACGACGTTCTTTTATTCCGCCGCTGTCACTGCATTGTGACTGTGGGCAAACGAGGACACCCCGTAGGTTTCGACGCACGCTTTTTCTTAATGCAGCGTTGCGTAAGCCACAGCGCTAATTACCACAGACCTCCCAAAATCCAGCTGTCTGGTTCAAAACTTACACATAGGAGTGAAAGAGGGATGGTACGGGAGGGGAAAGAAGAGATCCATCTCTTTCATCTTTGCCAAGCTGAGGCAGTTTGTCCCTCGAGGCATTCTCGTTTTTTTTTTTCTGTTTGTTTTGTTTCTCAAAGTGTTTTTTTCTCTTCTCGCTAGCACTGACTGAGCGTTAGCTGGGGGTTAAGTTTGCGTAAACGCAGTGATAGGAAAATTGCTCAAGCCGAGTTGGAATAACAGGCAAGATTGCGGGGAGATGCTGGGGTGGGGAGGTGGAGGGTGGTTGGTTTGAGCTGGAGCTGAGGGGGGCTCGGCGTCTGCCTGACACGAAGAACAATAAACATGTTCCACATGGGGAGAGGTGGGCTGCAGTTAAAGTCCAAGCCGTTGCACATGGAAATGGCTTCCAGACCTGGTCCCGCTAGCACAAAGAGCCATTCTGAAACACACATTTGCGCGCGCACACACACACACAGCATGGCCTCCAACACTGCTCCATCTCCTCCAGTCAGTCTATTATAAACACTGGCACTGTTCTGTCACATGTGTTGCCGGACCTCTGCCACAAACTGACCTGCACACAAAACCTCTTTCTCTCTCTCTCTCCATCAAACACTGTCGAAAAAGGAGTCCAAACACCAGCACGCCAGTGGATGGCGAGGATACACAAATGTCTGCTATTTGCCTTCGATGAGACTCAAACATAATGGCACTGGACTTGCAGCAGAATTAGTTCTGACATGTGTGAAAAGGTTGTGTCAAGTTATTAGCTGCCTATGTTTGTGTTAAACAAACTCAGCTGGGTCATCGGTTAATTGCAGAATAAATTCATCCATTTGCCTCGTCTGGAAGTCAACAAAAGGTGAAAGACAGACAAAAATCAACAGCAGCGTAAAGGGGGAATTGCACATGATGTAAAGAGACCTGCGTTTCATATTTACTCCATTTCTGGCCCTCAGACTGTAGATTTTGTCTTCTAAAGTGAAAGGCTTGTTATTGGATTCATTGATTCATTTTGTTGAGCCTGACAGGTTTCTAATAGGGGTTATTTTGCATTATGCAGTGCCAGCAAGCTAATAATGAGAGTAAAGAAAATTCTCTACTAAAGACTTGAGACTCGACTGAGACTTGCACCCTAGAGAATCAAGACTACACCCCAGAAACATTGAGACATTGCTGGAGTCTGAGCCCTCTGACTTCGATCTGTTGGTGTAAGCTATCAGAGATCCAGCAGCATATCTCCCAGTCTCACTTAAACTCTCAAGGCCAACTTTATGACTCCTAATGGCTTTAATGACTCCTTGGCTCCTTGATTGAAACCGTCAAATGCCGTAATGAATTACGGGAGCTCTCTTATCAGATCCACTTGTTTGGTTTTGACCTCTTGCAGTGCAGATGCTTCCTGCTTCGGCCCTTAAAAGCAGGCCCAGTTACAGACAAACATTTACCAAAGGAAGTCATAAAGACCGGAGCTGGAGCACATTGCAGGCTCGGGCGAGTCTGACGCAACAGTAAATCAAGGGCGCTTCAAACCCCTGGGAGAGCGGCACCGGTTGAAAAGTTCACGCTGAGAATCTCCTTCTTCTAAACACGCCGAATGCAAACAGTTTCATCTGATTAATTGAAGTCCCATGGGGATTTTGGTGGCCAAGCAGAGCACCAACCGCTCCCGAGGAGCTTCAAAGTCTGTGCACGACTTTTAGTTTGAAAGCCTAATTGATCAATCACCGCCATGTGTTCCTTGTTGTCTAGAGTGCACGCAATCGAGAGACTGCAGGAGTTGGTCTGCGTGGGATGCAGGACCAAAGGCCCGTTGCAACGCCGCCCGTCTGGGGCACTGATATTAAGGGGAGGCCAAGCTTTGCGTTAAGGGGGACTACTTTTCTCAATCACCGTTGTTGAAACGCTTGACCTTCGATCAGTGTGGTGCGCCACAGATTTTATCTCCTATTTTGTCGGTGGCCTGGCATCGATCAGTAGTTGAGAAAGTTGATACCCCGAAGATATTATTGGAAGTAACCATAGTATTAGTGGGTGTTTGTCTCCTAATAGCTCTGAATGGGGAAATTGTTTGGGGAGGCTGATCCTAAATCAGCACTGCTCAAAGAAAGCAGAGCAAGAAGAGGAGTGATTGATGAACACAGCCCTCTTAGCTGCATGCATTAGCTCTCTCTAACGCATCGGGCACTTTTATTGATATTTTCATCTGTCATCTCGCTCCCTTTCCTCTCAGCTCCTCCTGTATCAACCAGCCGTCGTCCTTTAGGTCGTTTTTTACACTCAAGCGCCTCACGTCTCAATCAGAAGGAATCGCTCAGACTTTAGGAATGTCAAAGCATTTGGCAGCCTCAATTGCCTTTAATGCCATCCGAGAGGGAGCCCTGCTATTGATTCACTGAGACATAATGCACATTAGGAATCCAAAAGAGAGATGTTACGCCCTCGCAACGTGTCGTAATGATATGTGTTAGCCATTAACGGGCTCCTAACACATGTTTTTATGGCCAGATGATTAAATTTAGACCGCAGAGTTGCATCAGGAAGGTCCTACGACACACCCAGCTCTTTCATTTGCTTTTCTCTCCAAAGCCTCCCGCAACATATCGGCAAAGGGGTAATCTCGCTGCAAGCCCAGCACTTTTTCCTCACAAAAGAACGACCCGAGCAGGGAAGAGTAGCACCCCGGTACTAAAAGAAGTATTCTTGTGTAGATGGAGGCCAAAGTAATAGAGAGAGCTCTCTGCCGAAATGGGATGAAGTGTTCCTTTCTAAAAGTGGATAATCCCGGACAATACAGCCAGGTTCTCCTTATATTTTATTTAGGCTTTTTCAGCGCACTGGATGCTTGGCGCGAGAGTGTCGAGCAGGCTGTCAGCATTCGTGCAGTGTGTGGGTTTCAAGAGTGCCAGCGATGGAAGGAGAAGAAAGTGACATGTTGGAGGGAACAGGAGGGAAAAGGAGTAAAAAAAAATAAAAAATACAGGCACTGAAAAGGGGGATTGATCTCTGGGCAGCAGCGATAAGGGAGGGAGGCGTTTGGAGAAGGCGTGCGTGGCGGCAGCTGGAGTTTGGCCCCTCCGCAGCCCTCTGACAGTAATTCCACACCCAGATTAGCTGTCATCTGATGCCAAGCCCTACTCCGAGACCCCCTCCCTTCTCTCCCCCTTTGCCCCTTACCCCCCAATACCCCTCCCCTTCCACCCCAGCCTGGTCCTGCCCCCTGTCTCTTTCAAAGACCCCAGACTGCAGTGCTGTGTGCTGTTCTTATAAACATAGACTTAAGCCTATAGTCTAAAAAGGGCCCCGGCGCTCGCTCGCCTGTTTTGGCAGCAATGCTTTTGTAAGGTTGTGGTGTATGCTTTCTGAGGACAATGGACCAGTTTGGAGCGGAGGGGCTTTGTGTCTGGGTTTCTTTGCAGGGTTCATAATGAACCATGAACTGTATTTACACTCATTTTTGGACTCATTTCTTTTATATAAAATTCTGCAGCGTGCTGAAGACCATGCTACCCAATATCACCTAGTGTTTTCCTGCATGCTTTTTCAAACCTAATTTGGTAGAAGTTCTCACATTTTTAATTAGCGCTGTCCAATTTCCAATCTGCTTCCCAGAACAAGGACTACAAGTAGTGCAACTCTTAAAAGGCCTCTCTTTTGTACCCTGGCAGTCTAAGTGCATCAGTATGGAGCAGGTGCGTCAGTTGTGCTAGTAACAAACCATTTGAGATCTCTCTACCGGAGCCGTCACATCTCATTCACACAAAGCTCACAAGGCAGAAGAAATAGGAACACTTCCCCCAAAGAGAACACGACTCATCACTTTTCCCGGCTGTGAAACAGCGCACAAAAAAAATATTATACACGCCGAGTGCTAAGAATAGGGCCCAGGATATGGAACAGATCCGCATCCATGTGCGCCATCATCTTTTGGCATTTGACCAGGGTGTGCAGATAGCTGTAGGTTCCAGCAAAGCTGCGGCAGTCCTCGGGATTTAGCCAGCTCATGCCACCATGCAGGTGCTCAATTTGTATCTAAATTGCCCCGGCCGGCAAACTCATTTCAGCCGAGCTGGGCGAGAGCCAGACCTTGTGAAAGCGCTTAATGAAGCCGCTCTCACTCTGTGAACCCCTGTCAATCTCCTCCTGTCCCATGCTGCTTGGTCATTCCAGTCAGTCCCTCTTCAGCACCACTGGCCCACATTATCCTCACCTGATTCCCCCCCACCATCACCACCACTTCCACCACCACACAACCCCTAGTCACGGGGTGCAATGAGAATATCTCCCGCATGAGTGACATGTGCCATCAGCTATTTGCGCCGGCTTGATGAGATCATTTTGTCACTGCTAAAAGTCTGGTTATGGGGCTGGTGGTGTTAAATGGGACATATGGATTTGTGTCAGCTGGAACCTTCCCTTCATGTAGTTTTGTTTATATAGGGTCCTGTAGGGATGTCGCCATTTTCTGGGGGGGGGGTGTTGGTCCCAACCAGAGTCATTGTAATTATCTGTAAGTATCTGTAGATGTACAGATTCAGTAATTCCTGGGTGAAATTCAAAATCTGCTTGCAAAATGACTAAACTGAGCTGACAGTAAATCAAGTGAACGCATTAAACGATGTACTGTATGTAGGCTAGAGATCGTGGCACTGAAATCCAGAGACGTTTCTTTGTTTTTTCTGTGTTAGATCATGATGTCATGTTTTCAAGTGGAGCAAATCCTGTAGTTGGGAAGTTCCGGAGTGTTGTATCCTCGCTTGCTGCTCAATATAAACAGAGATTAGAATGAAGGACATTTGTATAGCTTGTTTAATGCCCCTCATAAAAAACCTGGACAGTTGCTTGTGGCCAACTTGTTTTTCCCCAAAGTGTATTTGCTCCTGCAAAGACAGGTGCCTGTGAGAGAGGTGAACAAACAATATTCGTAATCAATGTCTTATTTTCATTATTATTATTATTTTTCTACTCACCCAAATTGGTACTGCAAGTTAACCCACCCGTTCATAGCTCCCCTCAGCACTAGCAATTCTGCCAACACTAGAATATGTCTTCTACGATACAAGAAAAGCACTGCCGGGCAGCTGACACACTCAGAGGAAAGCGCTGGCTCCCAGCTTCACCACACCAGCTAACAGACGTCTGTGCCGGCGTACATCGCCTAAGAGCGATGAAGGGAGTGAGTGCTATCTACCCACCCGGAGAGCATGGCCAATTGTGCTCTCTCAGACTTTGACCGCTGATGGAGAAGCGGCATGGCTCGAGATTTGAACTTAAAGTGCCGATTTTTTGACACTTCACTGTAGACCTAAATTTTATAATTTATTTTACAAGCAAAATATTTGATCTTTTTTGGTGGCCAAAACTTTGATGCATCCTTTATTTGTGTTTTTGTGGAATGTATATCTGCACAATACACGAGTACAAGTTGGGTAGATATGCTAAGCAATCTGTTTCTACCTGTAAAATACCATTTTAAAGCAACCCTCTCATGGAGTCTTCGGTACTGTATTTTAGATTGCTCCATTATGTACAAGGTTCTCCATCCTCTTGAGTTTTAATATGCTTCTGCTCTGATTTTAAGTGTAAATTAACCAAGCTCTTTAGATTTCAGATTTGGCTCGAGACATCACCAGCATATTTAAGCTTTTAAGTCAGTCCCAAAAACGTAGCGTCATTATGTTTGCTCTCTGCGTTTTTTCTGCAGGTTCGTACACGGGGAGTACACAGTGGAGGTGGCCATCAACGACTACCTGGACATCTACTGCCCGCACTACGAGGTGCCACTGCCACAGGAGCGCATGGAGCGCTACGTCCTTTACATGGTCAGCTACGACAGCTACATCACCTGCAACCACCTCATCAAGGGCTTCAAACGCTGGGAGTGCAATCGGCCCCTGAGCCCCAACGGGCCGCTCAAGTTCTCGGAGAAGTTCCAGCTCTTCACGCCCTTCTCCTTGGGCTTCGAGTTCCGCCCAGGCCACGAGTACTACTACATCTGTGAGTAACCTGCTCTGCCCCCCCCCCTTCCCCTTACTCTTCATACAGATCCCCCACGTCTGCTGCTGCCCCTGACCAGGTGTCCTTATGGCCCCAGGGGCTAATCATCTGCTTAATTGATGGCTCTCGAGTTACCGGAACTGGGGTACATAGGGCAGAGGGAAGGCCCGCTATTGGGTGTGCAGGTTTCTCAGTGCCTGGTAATCAATAACATGTGTCACTGAGATCCATACCGGTATTTGTTATAGTGGCAGCTGACTGTGGCTGCTGTCTCTAAAGATAAATGATAGAGAAAAAAATAAACTAACATTTTGGTATTTGTAATTGATTAATGGTCAGCATTAATCAATCTTGAATTTCAAAAAGGTTTGGGCACTTTTGTTACGTGTAAACATGTCTTTCACAAGCCATAGCAGTTCTTTAGCGTCAAAACTTGTGAAGGTCGACGAGTGAAGCAGTTAAGCTCACTCTATTTAGTTCATGAATAGTTTGAAAAATGCACTGCAGGTGATGTTTTCCGAACAATTCCGGCATCAGAAACCTTCAAGTTTCTTTCTCTGTGATTTTCCTATTGTGATTTGCTTGCTGCTCATTTCTGAAGGACGATTTGATCCTGTTTTATGAAGCGCGAGAGAGAGAGGCACACAAACGGCAGGGGTTTAATTAATAGGCTTTGCTCTGTAGTTTCATTTGGCTTGCATGCCACCGTCCTCCTCCTAGGGCTCTGAACCAGCTACCGTTTTATGTCACCGAACCATCATCTGCAGTTTTGACTCTGGTTTAAACAGCCCTCACCTTTACTCACATCGCTGCCATTAGCGTGTGAATAATACATCTGCCTAATTCAAACTGTATTCAAGACAAATGGCAGCAAGCCGGGGCACAGAGTTTATCCCCACCTTCTGGACAGCCCTTGGTCCAAGTTTGCCTGACCTTCCTCCTCATTTTTTGTGCTTCAGGTGCATCCCGAGCTCTCCCCTGGATGAAAATGTCAATTTGTCAAATGCTCCATACGCTATTAGCCCAGCACTTAGCCGCGCAGGGCGAGATCGGCGCAAAACCAGTTACGGACGCCGCCAAGCGGAACATTCTCCAAATTATGCTGATTGGTCAAATCATATTTAGCAGGGGGGAAACCTGATGGGGGTAATTGCGTCCCCGACAGCCCGAGGGCGACGGTCATTACCATTTTTCGGACAGGAACAGCTAAAAGCCATTAACCTCAGGGAGGTGGGGGAGGGGTTGGACGGAGCCCGGCCCGTCTCACCGCTGACGCCTCGTCTTCCAGATCGCCCCACGCCCACCGGGCCAAGGTCACAACAGCCGCGCCCCTCCGCCTACCCGCAGGACACCCGCTCCGTCCTCCATCCACCTCTCTGCCGGTGCATGACGGGGGGGTATTTGCCAGGGTGCATCTGTCCCTGTTTTGCTAATGGCCCAGCAAAAGGTGTCCTTTGGCCTGATAAAAAGGGCTCCCGCTGGGCCTAGGCAAAAGGGAAAGGCTCAGGGCAGCACGCCGGATGCATTAATGAGGCAATTTCAGCTCTTTTTTTGTTTTCCCCTCTCTCTCTTTTCTTCACTTTTTTCCCTCTAGTGTGTGTGTGTGTGTGTGTTTTTGTCACAACCTACGAGGATTTTAGAGGAAAGTGAAGTTCACGGCTAAAGGGAGGGAATAAAAAACACAAAACGAATATGGCTTTTCATCTTAAATGAATACAGCTCATTATCTAGTGTGGTCTGATTCTTTTTTTCCCCTTCTCCCAGCCCAGTCTCATGTTGTTAGGGAGCCACCGCTTGGACAGTCGGGTTGGGCACAAAGGTGAGGCTCTGTGGTACGGAGCAGAGCCCTCCACCACTGCCAGGACCTGCCTCCAAGGACCTGTGGCTCTGCTGCACACAATGAAAATAACATATTATGTACTAGGACACTTGATCCTAAAAGCAGCACCGTACAAATGGCTCATTTGAGGACTAAAAGCACATTTGTTATAATCACTGGTTATGTGGTCATTTGTGAATGTTCGCCGCCATCTGTTGTCCTTAATAACCGAAAGGCTTGGAGGCTGGAAATGCACATCCTCTAAAGCTCTGCCACCTGCAAGTCAAAAGCATTGAGAGCTGTGGAAATCTGAAATTGTCAAGCTATCATTTCTTTTCCTCTTTAAAAAAAAGCATACAAATATATTTTAAATATACATTTCAAAAATGAAATTCACAACACACTGAGCCTAAAACCATTGCTGATTTTTTTTACTTACTATTCATTAATATATATATATATATATATATCTACAAGGTAATGAAATAAAATGTTCAATAGGACATTATGATTTCAGGAGCTAAAGTGGACCGATAACTGAGGACTAGGGTTTTTCCTAAGAGTTGCTGACACTCTTTGTATGTATCAGTGACGAGCAGTGCACACAATTTCTGTGATATAACCAATTAAATGAGGTCTGTTAACTTGAAAAATTGGTAATGTTTAGGGGACAAATTCTAGCTTTTGTACTCTTTACTTGGCCACATATTCACAATATCACTGTAATTTCAGTGGCTATGTCCATTGTAGATATTGTGCTGTATTTACATTAATTGTGTATACAGAATTTATGTATATGAGAATTCATGCTCTTTGCTGGTAGGAGTGGTAGTGAAGCAGCATCAGGCCCCTGAGCCAGAGTGCACCATGCAGCCCCATCAGGCCCAGCTCCACCTCGAACCTCCAAGGCTGTCCATCTCACCGCATATGGTCCATATTTCCCTGCTTATTATCTTCTCTGTGATGGAAAGCTATTTTGTCTGGGGGAAAAAAGCAGTGAGCGTCTGGAAAAAACGCTTGCCCCCCCTACAAGCTTCCCTCCACTAAGCAGCGGGGCGTCCTAAAACTTATTCCCCTCCACGGGACGTTGTCAGTCCTGGAAAGAGGCAAGGCGGGAGATGGAGAGGGCGAGCGACAAAGAAAGAAAAGAAAGAATGGAGGGTTCAAAGTTTGCATTCAGGCCTGGGTGATTCTTCTCCATGTCCTGAGCTGTTTTTAATGCTCTCCGCCCCGCCGCTCGGTCCCGGGCCGGCCATTGTCCCAAACAGCAGCCTGGGCAGGGAAGCACTTATGCTATCTATTCAACAGGGCTCTCCTCCCTCCTCCTCCCAGAGAAGTGTTTGGCTACTACCAGTATTGTAGCTGTCGTGGCCCCTGGGGTTATGGGGCAAAAGGGGGCTGCCAGAGAGGAATGGGTCGTGATAGGGGGGGTTAAGGGGGCTTAGCTTGGTTATCCTCGAACAAAAGAGTATGTCCATCACCCCAGGACTGACCCCACCTCACCCAGCCCAATCGGATGAGAAAATGAATGGCAACTGTGGCAGTTTCACAGGACTATCTGCTTGTGTACAGCTAATGTAGGAGTGTGTATGACCAGGACTACATACTGCCTCTTGTTAGGAATGTGCATTCTAAGGCAGACATGTGTATATAATAAGTCCATATAAATCAGTGATGGTAATTTTAAGAAGCATGGACCAATAGAATCATTCCAAAAGGACTTTTCTTTTTACATTGACTTCCATTAAAAGTTAAGAAAAGTTTTTCTTCTATTGTAAAGTTGCCATTTCTGACATATAAGGTTTTGATATACACGAATATAGTCTTAAAAATAAAGATGCAAGAAGGTTTCTTGTAGCAATATCATAGAAGAAAGACTTCCAAAAGAAGGTTGTCTGTTTAACCCCTTTGACCCTGTATGTAAGTCCAGAAATAATCACTCTCATAAATACATTACTTTAATAGTTAATTCATCAATTTCACAGGCCCTAAGATAGAGCCCTTTGGGACTCCACAAGATATGCAAAACCAAATGGTTACCAATTAATAACTGAATAGTAAACCTAGGGTTCAAGGGGTTAAACCTTTAAAAGGCTCTTCACATTCACACATCCTTATTGCAAACTTGGTTCTTTATGGGTCTAAAAGTGTTTTTTTATGGCATTGCTTTTCAGAAGGGTGTATGCTTCTGACAATCTAGTTTTCTAAATGTGGTGAAGAATCATTATATTATATATACTTTTTTTTTTTACTTTTAAAAGGTTCTTATTTATGTACAATAATGGTACTCTGAAGAAGGATCGGTTCTATCAGAAAAGTTCTTGAACCAAAAAAGGCTCCTCTCTGGCATCACTCCAACAAACCGTTCTCACACCTTTATCAAGTGTACTCCAATAAATCAAAGCCCCACCACCAAGTGCATCCGGCCCACTGCAGGGTTTTAGTTCCCATAGCAGGATTTCTCACTTAGCCAGCTAACTGAAGCTCGTTCCCTGTTTAACAGACTCGACTTTGGGCTTAAGTTATGCATCGAACTGAGAAATCCTGCTTTATGAAATAGCAACAGTTTAGAGTACTTGTACACACACGCAAACACTCATATCCCTGAACCCACTAAACTGTCTGATACCCTCTTGCTTTATGCACACACACACACACACACACACATGCAGAAGGAAGGGCTGGTGCTCAGTTGGAGTTTGCAGCTTGGGGTTATAAGGTCCAGCACCAGGGGCCGTCAAGCAGCTGTGATCAGCCGTCACTTTGAACTGCTCTTGAGAAATCGGCTTATCACAGTGAGATTTCAGCACATATTTTTCTAAGCGTTCACGTACTTAAGAGCGTTTAAATGGACAATCATGAAAGCATACACGAGTGAGCGCAAATTACAGTACCAAATCCAGTAATGACAGGCTTTGATTTCTGTCCATTAATCAAGGGTTGTAAATCTAGACGTATTTTTATTGTTTGTTTTTTTTTCCTCCCCTCTTATACGTCCTTACAGTATAAGGAACCCCTGCTGCCAATTTTATGTCCATTCACTTGAGAACACCTGTTAGAGCAAAATATAGCTGCAAGAGCCTTTTAGTGTGGAAGCCCTGGAGAACTGTAGGAACGAAGGAATTTTTATGGATCTGAATAATAGAATAAGAACTGTGTCACGGCAGCTGTGAGCAGTCTTCCATTTGTATTCTTAAAAAATTTGTCCTTGGCCAAAAACACATTACCAAGCTTTTGAAGAGGAGGGAGGGGAAAAAAGGCTTCATTCAGCTAGGCCCTCAGTATGTGTCTGCCACTGATGTTATCGTTGAAGGTGCATGGAGCACAAGTATTTTTCACAAAGCCATATGGTGTGTGTGTCTGAGGCAGCAAGTGTGTGCGCACAGCCACATGGGTCACCAGACGAGTGGTGATGATTTGTTCTTTACACTTGAGTCACAAAGCAGGCGGCTTGATGGTTAACACAGGCGAACCCGGTTTGCTCGCTGCCAAAAGCATCTCTGAGGCCAGGGCTGCTTCTGCCGTCTTGAATTACTCCACAACTTTCATTAAGATTTTAGTCTCGCTGGATAGTCTTGTGTAAATGAAGTTGTCTGTTAATTTGTTCAGAATATAAGTATTAATGTACGTGTTCAGGTAATAACTGTTATTTTTCTTCAGTAATCTTTTTGAAAACCTGGAGCATGGAGGTTTTTGTAGGACAGTGGCAGAGTCAAAATATAAAAGATACAAACACCCACTTAGACTATTAATTCAGTGGTCCTTAAAGTTCCAAAATGTTTTTTTAACTTGCCAAGCCCTCTTAACTTCCTGTTAGTAGTCATGATTTACTACAGCTTGTAGCTTCTCTATGCCCATATCAAAAGGGTCTGTTTGACGGCATTTATTGAACTGCCCAACTCACAGTGAAATGGAAAATTCCAAGCAGTTCAGTGCAGAACTGAGAAGGATGTTCGTAGATTTATGCAAGTCAGGAATGCCATTTGGAGCCAGTTCTAAACAACTGCAGAGTCCAAGTTTATAATTTCAAACAGTTGCTCATGAGTGCAAGTTTTTGGGAGGTGTAGCCACTTTGTCGAGGTCTGGAAGAAGACCCAAGCTGGAAATTGGTTTTGGAAGGTCAACCCAAGAACCACCAAGGTACTGTTCTGCCATGAACCAGAGGATACTGGAACACCAGTGTCACTATCTACAATCAGGCGAGCTGTAAATCACCACAGAGAGGCTGCCATTGACAAAAGAAGCCATAGCTCCAAATTCAACACTTTCAACTAAAGTTGCTAGCTGACTACAGGGACAAAGAAATGGCATTCTGTAGGAAAGTTTCATGGTTAAATGAGACGTAGATGTACAGGAGTAAAGGTGAGGCATTTAGCCCCAGGTACACTGTACCAACTGTTAGGCATGGTGTTGGGACCATGCTCCAGGGCTATTTTGCTGACCCATTATTCCAGTGGATAAAATTATGAAGAAATGTTGTCACACATTTTGCCACAGAAAAAGAACAGTTTGAAGAATTTGTTGAATATTGACATAACATAAAACTGTAGCCATGTTTTCTGTGCTATTACAATTAGCAATGCAGCCAACACTAAAGGACATGTTTTTGTGGACAAGCTGAAAGATACAGAATCGTCACTGAAAGTAAAGAAAGTAGGAGGCATTAGAGTAGTATTACAGGATTTTACTTTAATATGAGGATATGTAATGCTATGCAGTTCTTGCAAGCTTTACATTTCCTGCTTCTCCAAAGATACGTACTGCAGTTGGGAGAGTGCTGAGACCAGAGTTGCAACTGCTGCAACTCTATTCACCCTATTACAGTCTGTGGAGCGTCAACATGATTTTGAAGCTGTTATTTTTAGGTAAAAATTGCTACAGAGTGCTGCTGTTCGATTTGAGAGGGTTGGGGGAGAGTCAGTTTTAAGGAACTATAACTCAAAGACAGGAATGGCTGTAAATTAATTTTAATTGGTGTTTTGGAAAATGTCCAGTCATACACGAATATGACTTACATTGAATCCATAACAACATGACGTACTGCGCACTAAGTCTCTGCCTCTTTTGTTTCTCCACAGCCTCCCCACATCCAAACCTGGCTGGGAAGCCTTGCTTGAAGTTAAGAGTGTATGTCAAGCCCACAAGTAAGTATACCCATGAATCTTAGCTCTGAACGTCTTCTGCCCATTGCTGTTATTTATGCTCCAGGTCTGGTGATGTGAACACAGTGGTACCAGGAATCCTGCCGCCCTGCATCTAGATCGCCATGTCTTAACCCAGCATGAGATCCCACAGAGTTCCCGCTACAGTTTTAAAGCAAGAGCACCTGTATTAGTCTCTCTGATGGATAAAATCCACAACCTAACCATGATTTATAATGCTAAGCCATGTTCTCAGGCTGTGTATGAACAGCACAGTATTTCAATCCAGACCTCCACTCACGACTTGATGGTTTATAGCCTGACCTCTCAGAGCCACAGACATAACCCTAGAGAGATAATAGTGGCCCCCTCAGGGCTAGTTCTGTAGGAAGTTATTCATTTGACAAGGGCCAGATAACAATCGAAAAAAAAAAAAAAAGCATCTGACCTGGTGTTAATCATCTCTGAGGGGCACACTGGGCTTTCCAGCCAGACGCTAACTCGTCTATCTTCCAGCACTGCTTGCGTTTTATACAAAAAAGCACTTGGTTCGTTTAACCCCAAGTCTTAGCTAGGCTCTCAGTGAGGCCACTCTAGCTAACCTCTTTGAGGCGTCTGGCGTGGACTGCTATGTGTCAGCATTCGAAAAATGTGCACGCTAAGCCAGTTTCCAGTAAACAGGGGCATTTAGCCTTTAGCATGTAGAACCTGGCAAACGTCAACAAGAGCTTAAAGCAGAGAAAGCAGCCGGGGTCAGGCCTGGTTTTAGTGACTGAAATGAGACAGTTGACACGGGAGTTAGCTATAGTGCTACACGTATTTGCACAATGCCGAGAGGAATTCCATTAGGTGCTGCAGAGCGTTAAGTGGAGTTTGCCAATATTTGCTGTAGCGTCATTTGAAAGAGAGGCATTTCCCCGAGTCGTGTCTTTTCAGAGCATGTTATAAATTTGGAAGAGAATCAGCCCATTAGTCCTGATGTAATTGTTAGCAAACAGACTAGCTCTCAGATCATCAGTTCCAGTGAGCAGTTAAGACAATTACATGCAAATGTGAAATGATGAGCTCCCCCACACACACAAACACAAACACACACACACACACTCTAGTTTGTTAATGAGAATACAAAAGTAACATACAGTGCCCTTCAAAACAGCATAATTTCACAAGTTTGAAAGTCTTTATTAATGTCTTAATTAATGAGGGATGCTACATTAATATCCATCTCTACACACCACTGTCGACGTTTACAATACACAAGCTACACATTACGGAGCTAACGTACAACTTCTATGAGTACAGCAATCTGTGTCTCATCTTTGCAGTTTTTTTTTTTTTTTTTTGAGTGGGGAGCTCTTCAAATTACCCTCTTCAATCATTTTATTAGGAACACCTGTACCATAACTGGTTTGTGTAATTATCCAATCAGACAATCATGTGGAAGCAGTGCAATGCATAAAATCATGTAGATACAGGCCAGCAGCTTCAGGTAATATTCCCATCTGCCATCAGAATTGGTGGAAAATATGATCTCAGTGATTTTGAGCGTGGCATGATTGCTGGTGCCAGACAGACTGGTTTGAGTATTTCTAGAATTTTCAGCACAACAGTTTCTAGAGTTTGCACGTCCTGAGAATGTCAGTTCTGCCGGCTGAAACACCTTATTAATGAGAGAGTTCAACAAACAATGACCAGACTGGTTGGCCACTAACTGAGAAAGCCACTCTGAACAATTCTGGTGAGCAGAAAAAACATCAAACCTTTAGGTGGATGGGCCCTGGCAGTAGAAGACCACATCTGGTTCCACTCTGTCAGACAAGAACACAAAGTTGAGGCTGCAGTGGACACCGGCTCACCAACCCTGGATAGTTGAAGACTGGAAAATCGTAGCCTGGTCTGATGAATCTTGGATTTCTGAAGGCTCCCAGATGGCAGGGTCAGAATTTGGCGCCAACAGCTTGAATCCATGAACCCAACCTGCCTTGTGTCAGCAGGCCAGGCCAGTGGAGGTGGTGTAATGAGTGGGGAATGTTTTCTTGGCACACTTTGAGCTGTTAATACCAGTCATTATCCGAATGCCACAGCCTGTTTGCATCTTGTTGCTGACAGTGTGCATCCCTTCATGACCATAACTTACCCATTTTCTAACAGCTACTTCCAGCATGATCATGAACCATCTCACTAAGCAAAAGTCTTCTCAAACTGCTCTCCTGAACATGACAATGAGTTCAGTGTTCTTCAGAGGCCTTCCCAGTCAACAGATCTGAATCCAATAGAGCACCTTTGGGATGTGGTAGAATGGGAGAAATGAAGCATGACAGTGTGCTTGGGAAATCTGCAGGAATTGCATGATGCAATCATGTCAACATGGACCAGAATCTCAAAGGAATGTTTCTGACATCTTGCGGAATCCATGCCACGAAGAATCGAAGCTGTTTTGAGAGCAAAAGAAACCCCCTACCCAGTATTAGTATAGTGTTCCTAATAAAACGGGTGTATTTTTCAAGTTAGACATTGATTCAAGCCGTAGCTGTTGCAATATTTACAGTATTTGACTCCATTTTATAGATGAATGTAGTAAAGCTCTTTTCGTTGCAGTCAGAGCATTGACTGGTGCAATAGTAGTGGGATCACAAAAAGTGACACAGGGTGGAATTTTGTAAAAATAATGTGTAGCTTCTGATGTTATTGGCAGAATGATGTGGCCTAGGAGCTGTTAAACACATTACTGGTAGTTAATCACATTACTATAAATCGTATTGTAGTCAGTGATGCAATGAATCATGTGCAGAATGCACTCTAATGTTTGTGGTGTAAATGTTGGCACCCCATTGGCCGGCAGCAGTTGGCGAGTTTCATACTTTATTCAGTTTGACTGAGGGAGGTGTGTGTGTGAGTTTGGCACACAGGCTGGAATTGTGTTTTCTCGGAGGGCGGGTCCTTGTGAAATGCTGTATTCATATGTTAGAGAGGAAGCGTTAGAAGAATGGCTGCCTGTCACCGACGCTCTTTCTTATACAAAGCGACCCGTCTGGCCTGCCCGCCAGCTCAGCTCCGACCATTACCATAATTCCTTGCGCTCTGCTGTGGCCCTGTTTATTTTCACGCGCTCTGCCAGAGCACGGCCCTAATCTTATTTCAGAGTGGGATGGTAGCCTCAGCCCTGCACGTATGCAGTGCAAATATATTTCAAAATATTTTCTCTAAATAAATATAGCTGTCTAAGGTCTCTAAATTCAGTTAAAAAGTTGAAACTATGTTTCAGTTGTTATCATTGTGTAGTTGGGTCCATAAGTGTTTCAGTGTAAAAAAATTTACGTTTTTTTTTTGTTGTTGTTGTTGTTGTTCCTCCATTTTCTCAGGCTCAAAAGTAATTGGACAGTTGAGTGACTTTCAATCTCATGGGCAGGTGTGGTCCATTCCCTCATTATTTAATGACAAATTGAGGAGCTAAAAGGTCTGGAGTTGATTCATAGTGTTGAATTTGGATTTGGTAGTCGTTCATGGAAACTCTTTTAATATGCAGTATTCTTGATTCTTGAGTCCATTGATGTGGTGTACAGAGGCAAAATGACACAAATTTGGTCACTGTGCAAATACTTACAGACTATAAATAAATATAGCTGACTTTATTTTTGGCTTAAATATTTAATATTTTTCCTTCTGAGATTGTTGTAAGTATATACAGTTAAAATGTAGATACATTTTTCTTTCATAAACATCAAGTAAAAAGTCATTTTTTTTAACAGTAAATGTTTAAATGTAGATACTATTTTATTTGAACTTATATTAATATTAATAAAGTGTCAACATTTAAACATCAAGTGTATCAAAATAAAAAGTCAGTATTTTGAGATAAAATGTCTAAATATTTTACTTTCTCTTAAGTTCATCAAAGTTAAAAAGTAAATATTTCCATTTTTACTTTCACTCAGATATCAGTGTTTATCAGTGTTTACATCTAAACATAGTAATAAATCAAGTAATATTGCAATATAAAAACAAGAAATAACATAAAACGTTTACTTTTTACTCTCAATCATGTTTCTAAACATAATTTTTTTTTAAAAAGTTAAAAGTTTATATTATAAGAGTAAATGTTCAAAAATGGATACTTTTTACACTCATGTAAAGAGTATCTCCATTTAAATCAAGTAAAGCAAGTAAAAAGTCAATATTTTAACAGATAAGTTTAACTGTAGGTATTTTTTACTTTTACTTTTGGATATTTTTCCACATTTAATTATATATCCCCATACCCCCATTAATTATATATACCCATATCTTCACTTCAGTTCAGGTTCTCTCTGTGCTTTCACCCCAGGTTTTGCTGTGCAGTTTTGTTGCGAGGTTGTGAAGATGACACTGGAATACATATATATATATATATATATATATATATATATATATATATACATATATATATATATATATATATATATATATATATATATATATATGTTGTGTCTCGCGTTTTAAGATTTCAGTCCAGCGTTTAGGGGGATGTTTTTGATGGTATCTGTGTCGCAGAAATCCATCTAAAACTTGCTCCTGACAAGTGTCACCGGCATGTACAGTACGTTAGATGCTCTTTGATGCTATCTGCATAGCGAGAGTGACAGCAAGACTGCTGCAGCCCTCTTTTCAACTTAATCTAGGTCAGCCAAGACAAGAGCATTCAGTCAGTGCACTGTCATTTTACTGAGTCTGCCTTTCAACCCTTGAGTGTTATATTTAAAAAAGAAAAAAAAAGTTTATATTCTGCAGCTGCAGTCTCTCCTGCACTGTTGATTCACCTCTCTCTCTCTCTCTCTCTCTCTCTCTCTCTCAGATGGCTTTAGTGATTCAGATGAGAGTTTTTTGACATGGAGTGTAATTGTAACTTTCCAAAGCAATAAGAGGAAATGCTGAATTCGAGGGATGCAAGTTGATATTGGAATCATATCAGTATAAGCTGGTAAAATTTGCTCAGCATTGGACAGATGATTATATTCGAGTATTACTAGTATTTCAAACTGAAATTTGATCATGTTTTTATTGAACTCCAGACATCTGTATTTAATTTATATTGCAATATTGCACATTGAAAAGCACTTCTAATAAATGCATTCAGCTACCTTACACAATTATTGCTGATGCCACACACACAGCTTGTCTAGTCCCTGTAGAGAATGATTGCCAATAGAATAGGACTCTTTGAAGCAGGTAAACATGAACCTATTGGCACCATGCCTAATGCTAGGCGCGGGATGAGTTGGAGAGTTGGGGATGAGGTGGGGTGGTGATCATTCAACATTCTGACCTTACTTGCTCTTGTTGCAGAATGCAATCAAATCCTTACGGCAGTGCTCCAAAATCTAGTGGAAAGTCTTCCCTGGACAGTAGAGACAGTCACTCCAACAAAAGCAGGATAAACTATTTTTAATACCCTTGTTTTCGGAAGAGACGATGAATGAGCAGGTGTCCCAAAACTTTTGTCAATATGGCGTAACTCAGAGTTGCTCCACTGTAAAAGGGGTTCTTTGACTTGTAAAAGTAGTGTAACTCTTTTGGGGGCTATGTAATCCATTTTAAATGGTTTTTTAAGATAATCTACAACAGGTTCTCCTTATAAATGAAGAACCACTTAAGCAGGGTTAAATAGGGTTTTTTTGGAATGTGATGGTTCTGTATAGAAATGTTTAACAAAATGTGTTGTCCCAGAAACCCCAGGGGTCCACAATGTTAAGCGAGCCAGCGGGTCTGTGATTTTTTTTCTCCAAACCAATATAAACTTTGACGTGAGCCAAAAGAAACAAGGGCTTGTTGCAAGTGGTTGCCTTGGTGTTGCTAAACAGTTTCTCTAGTATTCAGGTTGTTGCTATGGGGGTGCTATGCGGTTGCCCTGGTGGGTACACAATAAGGGGTCCCTGTCTGCAAAGCGCTTGACAACCCCTGCTATATAGAACCATTGTCTTTACCAAAGAACCCATGCAGAACCAAAGAACCCACTTAGGTGCGTAGATGTGTACATGAATCAGATTTTGGCACTGGTCCAGAATCGTCATATTAATCTTCACATCAGTCATAATACTGAATAATCATGTTTGTATGCATCTCTCCTCTCCCCTCAGATGACTCGGTGTATGAGTCTCCGGAGCCGTTTCTGACAGACGACACCAACAGCAGCCGCGCGCTGGCTCCCTGTCTCTCTCTGCTCTTGGTCATGCTCCTGCTGCTGCTTGGCCCCTCCTAGCACAGCGGCCCGCCGCAGCTCCAAACCCAGCCCAGCCTGAAGCTCACCACCACCGCTGGACCCCTAAACCCTGCTCATCCAATACAGCTCCAGCCAGCCACCTACACCTAATAGCGCCATACGATCATCTCCGTTTCTACACCTTCTGACCATTTCATCTGATCATAAGGGTCAGCCTATGAGAAATGACCGCCACCCCTCGCTTTTCCCCACCATGCACCAATGTTTCTAGCCGCCTTCCTCTGAGTCTCCAGAGTGATTTCTGCTTGTTTCACTCGTCTCTGTGCTTTTCTCTCAGTGTGCCCTGAAGACACGCCAACCGTCTGAACCACCGTTGTTCCTGTTGATCCTGTAGTTTGGTACATGCACACATTTACTCTTTTTTTTTCTGCAGTGAGAGAGGGAGTGTGTGTGTTTTTGCGAGGTAAGCATTCTGCCTTTCACTGAGAAATCCCCAACGCCATTTCTGGGAAAAAAAAAAAATCCACTAGTCTTTCAGAGTAGAAAACGCTCTTTTTCTGTGAATCTGCCAAAGACACTAGTTTAACTTTTATATAGGGAAGGGGAGCGGGAAGCCTTGGCTCTGGTTCGAAATCACACACAGCCAACACAGGAGGGGAAATGCGTCACGAAACGAAAGTGTAGAATTTTTTTATTACAATCTTTTTTGTCATACAAAAAAATAAAAGAATGTTGAGTAGATTAAAAAAGGAAATAATAATAATAGTTACAAATGGCCTTTTTTTCACTGGTGCTCAATCTGCAAACAAATCTGTCTGTCACAAAGCTACAGTGCCAAGTGGAAGGGGGGCATGCTGTGTGTGGTGAAGTGTTTGTGTATTTCAGGTCTTTCTCTCTCGACCCAAGACCTTTCTCTCTTTCTCTTTCTCTATATCTCTCTCTCTTTCTTCCTGTCTATCGCTATCTCTGTCTGTCTCTTTCTCTCTCTCTCTCTCTCTCGCTCTCCATTTCTTGAATGTGATGTTTTTTCTATGTGACGAGCAGCTCCACATAGATCTCCTGCAACTGCACTAAACCCCCCCCCCCCCCCACACGCCCCCACCCCAACGAACTTCTTTTTTTTTTTTCGCTAAAGAAGTGAGCAGGCCTAGAGAGCGAAGGCCACTGGACTCTAAATAAGCTGGTCACTGTGAAACTGGACGACCAAGGCTTTTTTTTATTATTTTTTTCCCGCTTTGAAAAGACCACAAGAGAGAGAGAGAGAGAGAGCGAGCACGAACAGATGCCTCAAAACTCTAATTGTGGGGGGTTATGGGGTTATGAATTCGAGTAGCACTATCGCTTCAGTGGACGCTTTCATTATAGAAAACAAGAAGAGGAGAAGAAGAGAAAAAATCAAAAGGTGGGATTACGCGTGTGGTTGAATTATTTTGTGACTGTACAAAAAAAATGTTATTAAAAAAAAGAAGAAGATGATTTCGGGGAGAGCCGACGTCAAACATCAGTAAGATTGAAAAATGAAATCCGTCTTTTTGTTAGTTGGAACTTTTATATTTTACTTTATTCCATGTTATTTTTTACTTTCATTTTCAAAAAAAACAAAAAAAAACAAAGCAGCGGACATTATTCATATGTGATATGAAATTATAATGTAGACCCTCGATTTACTAGAGCAATGATGGTACAAGTTCTGCAGTCGAACAAGTCTAGAGAAGTCCAGATGTTTGCTATTGTTGTTGTTGTTTCCTGCTTGTATCACATTCTGGTACTCGTAGTCCTGTAATGATTTTTCTTTTCTCCTCATTTCGAGTACAACAACCTTTCATGGTGTTCTTATCAGATCATTTTTATTTGGTAATCATGTGGAGAAAACAATTTGCGTTCCTGTTCAATGTTCCAATGTTTTGGAAGAGGAAAGCTACAGGAAAAAAAATGGAAAAAATGAAAATAAAGCTTTTTTGTCTATCGCAGAATCTCTTCTCTTCTGCAGATTAATGTGGAAGGTGCTCAGCACACGACTGCAGCTGGAGCTGATGGTATACCATATGGCTTGGGCTGTAGTTTTCTTACAGGCTGGTATATTCAGCATTTTCCAAGGTTTATGTGGTTAAATGCACCAAAAGGGTCAATTCACAAATCCACAAAATTCACAAATCCACCAAATTCACAAATCCACGAAAACACAATTTTTCAGCCGCTCTTTATTCCTCACACGTAATCAGACTGTTTTTGTTATTGTATGTTTAAGACTAAGCTATGTACAGTCTTGTGCAAACGTTTGGGCACCCCTGGTCAAGTTTCACTCTTTGAAATGTAATTAAATAAACAAGCATTAAAAATCAGTAGAACATGGAGAGCAGCATGGTGGAGCAGCAGGTAGTGTTTATGCTGCACAGTTCCAGGGTTTGGTTTGTCCTCCTAGTGTCTTGTGTTGGTTCCCTTCCAAAAACACATAGTGGGTGAATTGGCTATGCTAAATTAGGATTAGTAGATAGATGAATGAATGTTGCATGGACAAAGATTATGGGACATTTTACTTCAATAAAACTGTGTTCTGAAATTTGCATAAATAAGTAGTTTCCCTGTTAAGGTTCTGTTCAGATTTGTTTGCTTAGAAAATCAAAACAAGCAAAAAAATTTGATCATTTGTCCAAACTTTTGCATATGACTTAGGTGCCCTGTATCGGGCCTCATTTAACCCAAAAGTAGCCCAGGCCGAAACACTATTTATAACTTAAGCGGAGCTAAGCTGCTGTAGGTTATTAAATATTCTGGTTTGTGTGACATCACACTATGAGCTGCCTTTACATACACCTCTTCTTATGAGTGCATTCACTTGCTCAAGGTGTCTAGTCTACTTGTCTAGTCACTGTAGAGAAGTACTGCCAATAGAATAGGACACTCTGGTGCAGACAGTCATTAACCTATAGGCATCGTCCCTAACGGCAAGTGTGGGCTGGAGGGGTATAAAGGCCCGCAGGGCTGAGCAGTGGAACTGTGTTCTCTGGAATGATGGCATGGGATGATTTGGGAAGTTGGGGATGAAGTGGGGTGGTGATCATCTTGTAGAAAGTCTTCCCTGGACAGTAGAGACAGTATGTCCAGCAAAAGCAGGATAACTTCTTTTTAAGACCAGTAATTTCTAAAGAAATAGTGAATGAACAGATGTTCCAGTCCTTTTGTCTAGATAGGGTATGTACTTTATGGGCTGGGGAGGGAATGAAACGTTTTGAAATTTAAAAAATGTTATTTTAGTGGGGGGGATTTTGAATTTCTGTGATATGAGTCCTTTCATTTAAAAAGAAATCAATAACAAAACTGTTGATAGAACGAAACTTCAAAAGCATATCTCCAAAAGGATAACTTTTCAGGAAAGATAAGGAACCTTCTTAACTTTTAATGGAAGTTAAATGTAGAAATATTTGATTTGAAGCAATTTTAGACCTTCTCTTTGAACACAACGTAAAAAAGATATTTAAAAAAAAAGAATGGAGCGCGTTTTTGTCCAGACAGCAGTGGTATTAAGGATTAAGAAGTTTTGGTAATTTAAGCTCTGGGTTTTTGTGCATTATTTGATAAATTAACTCCACTAGTCAGTCGTTTGACGTTCCAATTAAACAACTTTAATATTCTAATATTCAACTGAAGATTTTAAGCTGAACCTTTGAGTCAGGAGGATAAGACGTGTTTTAATCAAAGGAGACACCTTCAGTCCGAGGCACATGACATCCACAGCCTTTCTCAAGGGACTTAATCTAAGCCATATCAATCATACCAGCCTTTTCCCCAAAATAAAGGCTTCCATGAAAGCTCCTGCTTTGATTCTGGACTTGAAAACCACTGCTGTCCATTTCTGACCATGTCTTATTAATGAGATCTAAAAGTGGCAGCAACTGTACTGGACCCTTTCCTAGCTTTTGATATTGGACTTGAAAGAGGCAGCTTCTTTCTCTCTGTCTGTAACAGTTGACGGACACATGCGAGTCTAAACACATGCGCTGACATTTACACACATGCTGCCCACACACTTTGGTGTTCGGTTGTCCGGCGGGCGGGAAATGTGGGTGCCTGTGGACAGCTCTTATCCAGAATGATAACAGAGAGGGGATCTGAAAATGGTGGCTGATAGCTCTGAATGCTGTTTGTGTTTCATGCAGAGATGGTAACCACCAGGCCAGGGAGTCTGATATTGGAATGATAGAGTAATTGCAAAAGTGTATTTGGATTCCCTCCCTACAATTGTGGGTATTTTCTGTCCTCCTGCAGATGTGGAACTGAACAACAGACCAAAAAGTTAAAGAAGGTTTGGGCCTTGCAGATTCATCCCTCGCTTGGAATTGTACCAATGAAAAAATATTTACTGTATGAAGCTTTTTTTTTTTAGATTTGCACTGTAGCTACGATGCAAATGTAGCTAATAAGTAGTGGTAGCTTATACCGACCACTGAGCATTGTGCAAACTGCATTTCATCATCACAACACTGCCTCGAACTGCATCAACTAATGTCAAACTGACTTATTTACCAATAATGGACAAAATTACTGGTAAATTTAGGCTTCAGGATGGCTTTGACAACTGTTTTTAGCTAGCACTAATTTAAGCACTCATTAAGCTAGCACTATTTATATTATTGCCGACCCATCATTATCAAAATTGCTGAATAAAACAAAAGAATAATAAAATAAAAATGAGTAAATCGCATTAAAGAAGAGTCAAAGAAGAGTTTTAGTGCAGATAAGAATTTCATAACGATTTACAAAATGTCAAATTCAGTTTAATATGAAACAATGCATATAGTTTCAAAACTGATGTTGATTCCATTTGACCGTTGATATTTCCTATGTTACAAATGTTAAATATTGTACAGAGCTCTGATGAAATATTACATGTATCAGTTTAACCCCTTAAGCCCTGTAGCCACACTTATTCACTTCCATTACTGTCAGAATTAACATCAGTTTCATAGGCCCTAAAATAGAACCCAGTGGGATTCCACACGATGTGCTAAATTATCAACTGTTGCCAAATGATTCATAAAATAGTTTAGGCATTAGGATTGATTATTGAAAACTTAACCTAGGGGTCAAGGGGTTCAATCGATACTTCTCCCATAGAATGCACTTACAAAATAACCCCCACAAATCACAACCTCTATAGAACTGTAAAAGAGTTCATTGACTCATAAAGCTCATAAAGGTGCTATATACAGTAGCGTACAACCATTTACAAAAGATTTCCCCCAATCCAAAGAACCACTTTAACATCAAATAAGCATTGAAGCAGTTAGCATGGTTCTAGCATGGAACCACTTTTAATTGTATAAAGCACATTTTCTTGATATACAGGTTATTTGCACTCATACATATCTTTTACAAACATGTTTTTTTATGGAGCCAAAAGCGACATCGCTCAAATTCGCAGCATTGCGAATTCCCAGCCCCCCAGTCAAGCAAAGCCCACCATGCTAAACCAATAAGAGTCCTACGGCAAGACCCTTAACACTACAGTCACCTACCTTTGTAACATGATTCAAATGGTTCAAAACATGATTCAAGTCACTTCGGCTCCAGCCAAATGCCATGAATGTACACTATATGGACAAAAGTATTGGGACACTTATTGATGAATTGTTTCTTCCAAAATCATGGCTATTTAAAAAAAAGTTTATTCTGCTTCTGTTGGAGTAACTGTCCGTACTGTCCACGGAAGATGGCTTTCTACTAGATTTGTGAGAATTGCTGTGAGGGTTTGATTGCATTCAGCAACAAACCCTGGCTTATCCTCAACTCTCCAACTCATCCTAAGAAAAACATAGGCTTGAGCAAACTCATTCCAGAGAACACAGTCCCACTGCTCCACAGCTTAGTGCTGGGGGGCTTTATACCCCTCTATAGCTCACACCTAGCGTTAGACCACGGTGCCAGTAGGTTCATGTTTTTTGCTCCAGAGAGGGCTATTCTGTTGCTAATACTTCTCTACAGGGACTAGACAAGCATTCAACAAGCACTCAGGGGTGTCCACAAACATTTGGACATGTAAAATAATTGTAAACCACTTTTATAGTTCGGGGTGTAGTATAAGCCCCTCCCTGTCCTGCCTACTTTTCTGTATGATGCACTATAATGCCTAGTGTTGATGGTTGACTAATGTTTTCACTGAAGACGAACAACGGTAGACCTTCAGAAGACCTTCGTTAGCTGCAGTGTAAAACTAGAGGAGCACTTTAGGCACCAAATAATGTATAAATTTGATAGATATATCGATTTGTAGATATATTATTTTGGAAATATTGCCAGGCTCTGAATACACAGACTTATCTCCCTATATACACACATCTTATCTCCTAATCCCTTATATTGAGATGAACTATGGCCACGGTTACTAACTTGTCCTGCCTTCAGATGCCCTCAGAGTCAAGCCAATTGACACCAAGCCAACAAGTCCATTGAGCAGATGTGGTTGGTTTATTATGAGGAGAGGGAAGTGAGTGGCTACTCTGAGAAACGTGAAAACAAAACCGCTCTCCGAGATCGCAGTGAAGTGCCACTCCACCTCAACAAGTGTCGGAGCGTTTAGAAGATCAGATATGAACTGATTGGTATTCCTGCCTTCTCCTTCACCCTCTCTCGTTTTTCGGACGACGGTGCCAGTGCTCCTGTAGTGCTCCCTCGCGCTGCCACTCCACTGTCCCCTCGTGAGATAACAAAGCTCAGCTTGACCTTTCCGCAATCAAAAGCCCAACAGCTGAGGCCCCATCAATGTCCCAGTGTGGGGCTCCTGTTCTCCGGCTGCCTAGCGCCCGAGATTGCACCCCAGGCGGCGCCTAACAAGATAAAGCAGGGCTGCTATCATGGCTCACTCTTAACAAATTACCACCAGCAATCTCATAGCTGTGATGCCCGAACCTGCTGAGTGCCAGCACACACGCTACATCAGCAGCCACAGTAATACCCTGCTCTATGAATAACACTCAGATAGCCTGTCATTCCTTCTGACTGGGTCTGACTGTGACAGCGGGATTAGTAGACGATTGACTGCTAAAATCATTTCAGCGTCATATAAAGAGAAGGAAAGGGCGGAGGCCTTGTAGCACAGCTTGATCAGAATCCCTGATCGTAACCGGGTAAAATTTCTGGACAAAGTTCAGCACAGGAACACGGTGCTACAGAGTGGGAATAGGGACCTCACTGCTGGTGGCCTTTTATTTCAGATTGTCAGGACAACAAAATAAAGATCCCTAGGAACAGTAGGCCTCATGCACCAACTGTTCTAAAGGTGAAATTTATAAAACCGCAGTTTTCACAAAGATTCTGACCTTCACCAATGTGTTATTTGGGACAATGGGCTCCATCAGATAAGATGTATATAACAGCAGAGCTGTGAACAATTCTGCGCTTCAAAAACACACCAGGAATCTGACGTAGACTTTCTGTTAGGACTTCAAGAACAATTTGTTGAATGGTAATCCACCATGCGGATAGTCTTGCCAGTTTCTGTGTGAACTTCAGACACTAAACAGTCCTCCACTGATAGACTATGTTTATAATAAGGAGAAAATTAGATTACAGTATATAGATACAGAAGTGATTTTTTAAAGAACCATCCTTTGAAAGGTTTCTAGAAGACAGCAATTTTCAAACCAGTTCTTGGTGACCCCCAGGCAGTCTACATTTCCTCTGTACCTATGCAAAATTTGTTGGGCTGGTGCAAGTGTGGACCCTTTGGGGGTTCCTGTGGACCAGTTTGAGAACCATTGCTTTAGGCAACCAGAGAATATGGCTTTGTTTGTCCAGCTTTATGTTTTAAGAATCTTTAACAGTGTTTACGAATTCTTTTAAACTCCTTTATTTCAATAAAGTGAGGCAAATAAAATTGTAATTATTTAAAAAGAATTACAGTGAACAACAAGTCTATGCTGTCATGCAAAACCCTCTCTGAAATTGCAATTTTACAGAAGAAGGCAAAAAAACCCTTCAACTTTCAATAGAAGTCAGTGTAAAAAGATTTTATTCCAAGTCATTTTCTACTGGTCTATTCATCATAAAATGGCGAAACAATCTATAG
Organism: Salminus brasiliensis; assembly: GCF_030463535.1. Classification (NCBI taxonomy): domain Eukaryota; kingdom Metazoa; phylum Chordata; class Actinopteri; order Characiformes; family Bryconidae; genus Salminus; species Salminus brasiliensis. The sequence goes on along the minus strand of NC_132894.1, from coordinate 11,986,727 downwards.
AACAACTGCCAGATTCACATTGTGTCAAAAAGTAAAAAACGATGAGCCAATATTTGCTATGAGCCATTGGAAAAGAAGTTGCATTAACCCAATAAACACTTCTTTCACTGAAACAATAGAACTGACTCAGGCCCTGGCCACACAAAAACTCAATTACTGAACACGTAGCTTTTCGAAAACACTCACCAGAGTGGAGATTTTTCCGAAATCTCCATTCTACTGTTGTTAGTGAACTTTATTAAAACACAACACGTCACAACACATGCATTTTTCTAGATGGATCTCAAACACCTGATCCATGTAAATACTAGATTTAGAATCTGTAATGCACTACCTAGGGAGCAATTTATGTGTATTTGAGATTAAACCGGTGTTTCCTTCCTTCTTTTTGGTCTTTTGTTGTCTCTCTTTATGGTGTACTGTTGTCTCATTCTTCTCTGTGTGGACAGAAATATTTTCCTAAAAGGGAGTGTCTCAGTTTCATTCAGTTACATGCATGTATTAAATCATATCAGTAAAAGAAATCCAACAACCGAGTGAGTTCATTGTTAGCTACTACTTTGCTGGGCAGTGGCATTTCAAATGTATCTATTTTTGAATGTTTTAAATGATTACAATAATATTTATCTTCTTATCCACTCCTTCCAACTGGCTCCTTATTGGGCACAAGGCAGGAATAGCATCCTGGGCCGGGCACCACACACACAAATTCAATCACACCTAGAGGGCAACTTAGCATAGCCAATTCACCTACCATGTGTGTTTTAGGAGGAAACCCACACAAACACAAGGAGAACACACAAAACTCACAACCCCAGAACCCTGGAGCTGTGAATGAAAAATCAAAAAGCTCAAATATTGATAATCTTGGCGATTAAAAACTCCAGCTAAAGATGCAGTGACTTGAACACTGATTAAATAATGAATTCAAATAATAAGCATTTTCGAGAAATCCACAGTAACAGAGCCGAGCTGAGATTTTAGTGAACTCCATCCTCTCCCAGGATGGAGAGTCCGGTCCACAGTCCGGTCATCACTTGCCTGAGCTGTTCTGCACCATCACGCTGTCTGCAGGTGTTTGTTCTGATCACGCACCACCACACCTGAGTTCACTGATTACATTAGGTGCTTCTCTTTGTTCAGTAGCTTTGAGTGCAGCCCTTGAAGGGGAATTTTGATCCCCTTAGTGCAGCACTGTGCTATTCTGTCAATTTAAAAATGTAAATATGAAAAAAATAAAAACGTGAGACTATGAGACTATGACGAGAAATGATTGACATGTATTGTTACATTTTCTTCAGTTTGTAAGTTTGGGAATGTGAAATAAAAAAAAAAGATTAATAAGAAAAGGTGGCAGATTTAGGTATGGGCCACCAGGGCGACATCATGTGAGGGAGGCGTCACAAGGTCAGCTGACCTTGTTAGAGTGGGCACCCAGATTAGGCCTTACCCTTATGTCTACCCTCGTGTCTGCAGTTTTTGGCTGTGTCCGAAGTGGAAGGCAGCTGCCTCAGAGCCTTGCCGTCTATTCTGTTCCATAGGACAGTGCCTTACGAGGCAGCATGGTGACGAAGGTTCCTACGAAGAATCAAGTTTGGGATGCTCTTGGAGGGCAGCAACACGTCATGATGTTGCCAGAAAACCAACAACTACTGTCAGCAGGTGCTGTAATTAAAATCATTAGACCTAAAAAGACAAACTTCAGTCATTACACCGACAGTTTCTCCTCAGAAATCAAATATTATGGGACAATAATCATAAATAACTTACATCTTACAGACTGCTGCTTAAACTGCTTTTTCTTATGAGACAAGCTGTCATTAGGCCAGAGGATCATAGTATACGTAAGGCTGCAAAGACCTACCTTCACAAACCTGCCTCCACCAATACCTTAGCAGGCAGCCTTTTCATGCAAACATTCAAAAATGACTCTGTCACTTCCTGTCTTTTAATACTCCCTGAGTAGAGCCTTTATTATGTTTCAGACACAGCCCTTGTCTCTCTGAAAACGTTACCTGAGCATGTGCTCGTCCACGTGTTCTGTCTCTTCCCTGTTTCCTGCCTTCTCCTTATTGTATCCAGATGTAATCATCATCTAGCCCCGCCCCTCTTGTTATTGTTGCCAGGTGTTCATTGTTCTGTATCTGACTCCGTAGTCCTTTGTTTTGTGCAGTTCTTGTCAAGTCTTGTGTGCTTGTTGTGTACGATACACACCAGGCGTTAAGGGCACCACACAATCTAGAACTGCCAACACTTCACTTCTCTGCAGATCTATGACTCAGGTCAGTGACACAAACATAGGAAAGTCTTCTGTTGTCAGGCCTTAAAGGCCCTGATGCTCATTCTGTACAACTCTCTGAAGAGGCTGTTTTAAATGATTCTGTGTGGGTTTTTTTTTTTTTTTACTCCGGACATGCTTCAGAACACACCGCAACTAACATTTCTATCTTCACAGTCATATTCTTAGACAGTTCCAGGGCACTGTATAGGCCTTCTTAGCTCCCTTAGTTTAGCAATATTTTAGCATAATTAACAGCAGCAAAACAATCTGCCAATTGGTTCTGCATTCGGGCAGCTAATTCTTGTTCACTGGAGATATCAGTCTTTAAACTCTCTCTCTCTCTCTCTCTCTCTCTCTCTCTCAAACACAAGGGTGAAAGGCTGGCTTTCTTTATTAATGAGAACCATCTGTGCTGTGGAGGGAAAGAGAAAGTTGGGGAGGGCGGGAGAGAAAGAGCGAGTGAAAAAGGGGGATACGGAGGAGGAATACAGTAAATGAGCGAGCAAGATGATGAGGGGCAGCACGCTTAGACCATCTCAGAATGCCCGTTTTTTGGTGTATACACGGTGGCTCTGTCTTTCATAAAAGAAAACATTAAAATCATCAGTGTGGCCGGTGTAAAATTTTGGGCACCCTAAGCATTGCAGCATTTTTCGACAGGGTCTCAGACCTCGATTAGCCAATTTGGCCTGAGGCATGTCACCAACTGTAATTAGAAACTGTCAGCTGAACCAAATTTCCAAGTTTTATACATTATTTTTCCCTGACTCTTCAAACCTTGTGCTAACACTCATCAAATATGGGCTCCTCTCCAAGCAACCGTGTAAAGGTCCTAAAAAAAAAACTAGCAATGCCCACAGGTCACTGGAAAGCTATATAAGAAGTATGCTACAGAACATCTGGACAAGTCAGATGAGCTTCGGCGACAATTGCTGTGGACAGATGAAGTCAAAATAGACCTCCTTGGCCTCAAACAGCACAAAGGGACATTTGGAGAAATTCACAAAATGCATTTCATGAAAAGAACACCTTGCCAACTGTTAATCATGGGGGGTGGTGTTGCTGCCAGTGGCACTTTTCAATATTGCTTGGGTGGAAGGAAAAATTAATTCCATGAAATACCAGCAAATCCTGGATTCAAATGTTAAACCATCTGTTATAAGGCTGAAACTGAAAAGAGGCTGGCTTCTATAACAGGATAATGATCTACAATTCACCTCAAAACCATCATGGGCTGCCTGAAGAGACACATACTGAAGCTTTCAGCTCTCAGAACTGGAGGCCTTCTGCAAAGTGTGAACTTCAAAAACTGAAAGACTTTTAGCTGCTGCAATAGCATTTGCAAACTGGGATTTCTAACAATATGAGTGTTACTTAGTCCTGACTATGTCAATATATTTAAGTATATTTAAACTATATATATTTATCTTTGGCACATATACACATATTTGGGCACCCTTGGCCAAATGACGCTTTTTCCTTTTTAATAATTTTTTTTAAATCATACATAATACATGCTCTTTTGTACTTGCACATGAGTTTAGGAGTGTCCACTGTTCAGATAATTGTGGAATATAGGTCACATTAAAACGATCGTGTGAACAGTCTTAAACTATCATCAGATCTGGTGAGAAATTTGGATCTGAGCCGTTTTACCTGCTGTGTGAACGTAGCCTTGGATTTTCTTGTCCACATGTCCTGCGTCTTGTCCCTGTTTCTCCATCTTCTTTTTATTGTATCAGGGTATTATCAGTATTTAGCCCCGCCCTCCCCTACCAGGTGTTCATTGTCCTGTTTTTGACTCTATAGCCCATTGTTTCGTTAAGTTTTCAATTTTCTAGTGAAAATTCGTACACACACAGAGAACACATTTCTACACATTCTAAAGCATAATTAATGTTTAGCAGCTACATGTAACATATTGCAATAAATGCACATTAAATATGATTTTTTAATTCAGAAAACAAATAGGAACTGAACTCCCACAAGTTTAGATCTTATTTACAACTTGTTTAGAATTGATTTACTCAACATCAGCATTTGTCGTTTGACCAGGGGCGTGTAAAACCTGAGCTAGCAAAAACACACAAACTAAAAATACATCATGATCCACAACACCATTTTTTAACCCTGAAACTTAAGATCTGTTAAGATGCGTTGTTACAGCATGTAGTCTGTCCTCACTGGCTGATCATCGAGAGTGGAATCAGATTCACTCACTCTGAACTGACTCATTTTCTGCTGTTTTGCTCTCTTTTGTGAAACGACTATGGGTTATAACATGAACATGTTCATTATTCACATCCATAATCAATGTACAGGAGGGAAGGGAATTAATCATCATTAATGAAACCAATGCACGCTCTTAATTGGTGAAAAGGGAGTGATTGTCTCACAGCGTTCAGCGCTCAATACTCCACTCTGCGGCTTCTGTTTTAAATGCAAGGAAGCTCGCTCTCAGTGCTTTATCTGTTTGCTAATGCCCAACATTAATCTTTTGTAACCAACCACATACGTTTTCTCTCCTCAACATCTGCATCAGCTCCTTCGCCCTGTATGAAGCTGTGCAGCACTGTCTGACTAGACCAGACTAAACAATCTGTTCTAGTTTGATACAAACAGGTCAGATCTAAAACGGATCCACTTGTACAGCAACTGTCCATAAACTCATAATCAGTGGTGGACAGTAATGAAGTGCAAGTAAAATTGCTTATGTATCTGTATCCGTAAGTATCTGTGATTTATTAAGGTATCTTTACTTTTTTACATTACTACATTTCAGAGAAAAATATTTTGCTTTTGACACCACTGCTTTCTGTGATAGCAGTGGACAAAGTAAAGTAATTGTTGACTTGAGTAAAAGCAGATGTTACCTGGTTGTGAATGTAGTTTTTTCTATATGCAAACTATGCCAGTTGTTAAGGCCCCCTCGCCAGTCAAAGGATCCCATTATAGCAAGAGTGACACCATGTATTACAGTGATTTATTAGATAGGATATTATTCATTTCCAAAGAACGTAAGTGTGCAAGGTACCCAGATTAGCTTAAGCAGATTTGTGATGTTCACAATGTACTGCGACAGGATGGCTTCACAGTGAAATGATCCGTCTGGGGCTGAAAAACAAAACCAACAAAGTTGCAGACAGCGAGAAAGTCACAATAGTGAGAATGCTGGAAACCTATCTGTACCGCAAAGATTTGATACATATCCACACAATTGCAGACCTTGCACTTCTGATGGTTTCAGAAATATAGCTTGTTTGTGTACACCTTCATCAAAACAAGTGCGGACTTTGGGACAGTTGCTTCAGGCATTTTGTGACCAGACCTTGAAAAGCTAAGTGAGCTAAGTGCAGTCAATACTAGTATACTTCTTTCTTCTGCTCCTTCTACACACTGGCCTACTTGCTAGTGGACCTTTACATACAGTATCATCACTAGAACAGGATCTTATATATATTTTTCATATACAACTGAAAGTCTACCCCAAGAACATTTGAACTAAGATATTTCATACATATTTTATGACCTATGCTACAGCTCCCATCCACTGGTGGTGCTGTTTTCCCAAATATAGACAACCTTTCTGCCATGTACTTGAAGAAAAAGTAAGAAAACAGTATCACTACAGTTATATTCATGCTGCATTTCTCTGTTTCTCTGCTTTGTCTGTGTTTACACTGACCCCCTGTCCTGTTATGCGACACTCCTTAACACCCCATTACTCCACCCCCATCTTTGTGTGATTGGCTAGAATGAGTCCTGTACTGCCAGGTTCTTGATGTTCTACCAAAAATACTTCAGGACAAGGAACATGCAAACATATGGGCAAACGCTGGAAGTGCTTTTCCAAAATGGAGAAAATTATTATATATGAGAAGGAGATACATTTGGGTGCAGAATTAGAGACATATTCCTCCTGGACATGGACATATATGTAAACACTGTAAATCTGTATAATGCTTTGAACACCATCAAGCCACCCCCCTTCCCCAGATGCATACTCAACTGTTAGAGGTGGTGTTTCTAGAATCTTGACTAATGTTCCTTTAATCTTCATCGAAAGCTAACCACCTGCTAAAGTGTGTTAATGAGATATTTGCATTTAGACAAGAAGACAAGAGGACAAGAACAAATTTTAAGGCTCCAACATAACTTTTTAAACAAACAAATTTCCCATGTATGTTGCCTTGAGCGTGCATGAATGGAAGGTCAGTATTAGCACTCAAAAGACTGGAGCTGCTGCTCAGATGCAGAAAAAGCTCAAGGGAGGCAAGACTTCGACAAAGGCATCAAAAATCACGCCAAAAGCACAGAGCGGGCCTAAAAAACATGAAGTGACCTCCACAGATTCAGTAATTGCCTGTTCCTCTCCCAATAATCCAATTAGCTTGTCCATCTGATTGCATTTTGAAAGCATTATTTTGTGATTTTGGAAAAGGGCAAGCTGACCATGCTATCAAAGTCATGGGACATGTAATTATATCATACCACTGGGTCACCCTTGAGGACCACGGGTGGCTAAAACACAAGGGCACAGTAACTTTGAGAGCCCCCCTAAAAATCCACAGGCTGCACGCTCACATCTATTGAGATGTAATTAACTAAAGTTGTGAAAGAGGAGCGACGCGGTAAGAATGGGGATTTTTATCTCAACCTATCAATAAACAGGGGAGGGGACAAAAGACTTGATACTTTTGAGACTTTTGATCATAGGGGTGCTTTTTTTCCAACAGCGGGCCACCTAAGCGAATAAAGAAATTAATCTGCATGTTGATACTGCGCTCTTTTCACAGCCACAAAAGAGCACTACAGTGTTCCCCAGTTTTTGTGGAAAGACACAGGAGCGGTTATGGAAATTTGGTTATCAGCAATATGGCCGCACCTTCTGAATGGACTTCATGCTAAGATATAACATTTAGAATTAGGAGATAGGGAGACAACAAGATATGACTCTTCAAGGGTGAGATTCCCAAAATTGTCGGAGCATAAAAAGATCCTCATAAGATGACAGAGAGGAAGTTCAAAGTGATACTTGCTTTATCAAACTTATGAGGATCTCTTAGGATTGCTGATGAGACCGACTGCAGGCTGGTTAGGGAATGATGGTGAATACAAGAGAGAGAAATGAGGGTTGATTAATTGTACATGCTCAATGTACTACAAACACTTACACTCATGAAGTGCTGCAGTTGGTTCTTTGAGCGATGCCATAAAAGAAGAAGTGTGAAGAACCTATAAAATTTAAAAGAACCAACACTTGATGTAAAGGTTCTTCACACTTACTCATCTCTATTGCAAATATGGTTTCTCATGGAACCAAAAGTGGTTCTTTGATTTTTTAAAAGAGTGTACACATGTCCTTTTCACGCTCAAGAAGGAACACCTTGAAGTCTACAATTATCACTGTACTAACTTCCTTCATTTATATGTAATTACATTAAATGAATGAATTACACTTCATTCATATCTCAGATCAACCTCATCGAGCAAGGCGATCGCAGCAGCTGATCGTTGCAGCCAACAATAAATTCAAGACAAATTCTAAAACAAATTATAAAAGCAGGTAAAAAAAATGTATAAAACGGTTACCTTAACTTTTCAGAACTTTTCATTAAATTCAATTCATAGAAAACTTCTCCTCTCCTAGTTCTGAACACACACACACACACAGTGAATCCATTGAAAGTTCTGAATCCAGAGTTTCTCCACTTCTTTCACTGAGCTGTGAGTGTGTGACTTATGTCACTTATATTTGACAGTAACGTGTCAAATATGAGTGACATAGTCTCCTTGGGACCTACAAGGGTTAAGACCTAACAATAGGCAATAATACTTGCAAGTCAGTCAGTTACGTAGTTTACGTGAGTTTCATAGTTTCATACTTTGCCTTCCAGCTTCAGTATCAGGCTTTGCATTATTAGATAATGGAACACATGTAATCAGGATACAGTAGAAAAACAGTGTTGCGTTGGAGAAAACCAGCAGGACGTTCTGTAACTACTTACAGAGAACAGGCAGGATTTCACACCAAATGAGATTCTGACACAAAATGTAATTCCTTCCCCGTCAGTGTTTTGCTATCTTTTGCAGGCAACATGAACTCATTCCACCAACCTCTGTTGCTTTCTCTGTGATTGGCACAGCAACAACCAAGCTGATGGGACAGTCGGGACCCACAAATGTCAAAAGGCTTACATTAGGACATACATCAAATGCAGTGCTGCATCTCCTAAAGCAGCTCAAACCTGGCTACAGACATTCAAACTGTCTGTGGAAAGTCTGAAGTCGGTGTGCTGCTTTCCCTTTTTCCTTTTTTTGTTAAGAGCAAAGACATTTGCCATCTGAAGACTGTGAACATAACCACAAACAGCACAGTGGTGGTATCATATCTGATGTTCATAATTCTGACAGAATGTATGACTATAATTTATCACAGTGCTATAATTTATCACAGACATCTTAATCTTTTGTATCCATTTGTTCTATTATAGGATTTTAATTTAAATGTAAAAAAAAAATAAAAAAAATAAAAATGTATTTCAATTTTACAGATATGCAATAATCAACAGATTATTCATAATAAAAGAGCAGAAAAATTGCGACCTGCAGCCGACTCAAGGACTAAAAATATGTAAAATGCTATCTAACTGCACAGGTCATGAAGTCAAAGTATTTTTATGTTTTAAAATATAATTTGAAAGAAACAACACGAAAAGTTTACTGTACATTAATCTTGCATCATGAAGATAAAATTCCACCTTGAAACAGTGCTGCCTCCTGCAAGTTTTGCCCCATGTAAGGTGGAATGGAAAATTCCAGCAGGAAGCTGAAAAATAGCAGCTGTGAATCACTACATTCTGAATGCAGAATAGTTTGTTATACTGAGGTTATGGGAAGGTTCAATTTCCAAAACAGAGTATTTCCACAGGAAATCACATCACAGGAGTGTTTTAGTGACAAAGTTTCAGTGAGCTTAATGAGCAAGTGTGTGGCCAGTATGACCGGCAAACTTACGTTGAATTGCACAGGCGTTGCTGTGTTTATGTGCTGGGGGAAGCCGGTTATATGAACAAGTGGAATCGATGTAGGTGACATATAACATATTGTTAACTCTGACTGGTTCTTTGGCCGATTTGACTGCAGTTGAACATCAATGCTCCAAAATGTAGTTGAAAGCATTCCCTGGACAGTAGAGATAGTAAGTCATCCCTTAATACCCTTGATTTCAGAAGAAAAAATGAATGAACAGGTGCCCCCCGTATCCTCAGTCTTTGACTGATCTGACATCAAAGGGGGCAAATTTAGCCCCGCCCAACTTAAATCCAACAGAGGAAAACTATAGAACAAACAGTGAAGAAAGGTTTCTCCACAGGAAAAAAATTATATTTTTTATTTCTGCCAGTTCAGAGTAAATTCATCACAACAACTCCAGATAAAGAAAAGTTTCAGGGTCTTCAAAGTAGACAGGGTCTTCAAAAAGAACAATATTCCAACAGCAACATTTTTAAACTAACCCAGCTAACCCTGTTGCTTGATTATCCAAGGCCTAGATGATTTCCTACGGAAATGTGTTTCCTTGTCCTTTTTAGTCACCAGTGTGCTCGCCTGCTGTTTTTTAAAGAGATGTTTATGTCCAGGCCATCAGCCTTGCCCACCGCAAACAGAGCCCGCTAATGGAAGTGCAGCCCGGCCTAGGCCTCTGTAATCTGTTGCTAATTGCTAATGTGGTGTGGTTAAATATTCATGACCGCTCGCGCTACCTCAGGTCCAAAATTTCTTGACTCATTCAGCACAATCTGGTCTGCTTGGAGAGCCGCTTGTTCTGAAGATGCTGCACGCATTTACCACAGCTGGCAGAAATGGTCCATTAGCAAGGCCTATGTTTTTCCCCTCCTTTAAAATCCAATTTGAGAAGGTAATTGCAGTGATTCTGCATTTTTCTCTTGAGTTTCTTTCCTTCACATAATTGTTCAGCCAACGTCAAGCATAGATTGGGATCTTGCCGAAAGCCTACCCTCATTACAACAAACAGGGGAGTCAGGAGAGGGGTGAGCCCTTGCTGCGTTAGCTAGTGTTAGCGTTAGCATGCAATATGATCTGCAGTGACCTATACCCTCGGCCCCTATCTTTCGCCCAGTGAAACAAACTCTACAATGAGTGGGAAATTGAATTAATAGGCCTAAATTTGTTGCAGGCCTGCAAGAGACGCTAGCTATTGCTTTGGCCTAGCTTTTGACATTTTTGTCTCCCACAATCTTAAGGAGCTTCTGATTGAGTGTTTGAAGTGGTAGCCCCAGTCAAAAATGGGACTAAAAATGAAGCGAGTGGCCTCAGGCTGTGTGTGGAACTCGCATGTGCTTTACATGAAGATGACTTCTTCTTTCTTTCTTTCTTTCTTTTTTTCCCCTTATTCTTTCCCCCTCATCCCCAAAAAACCCAATTGAATCTCCAGTCGCTTCAGTGGTGCTGAGCGTCTAGCTGCTCTGATTACCATTCTGAACAGTGGCGGAGGGACAAGTCTGCAGCACGCACTGGCCGCATACGTGTGCACATGACCGTAACTGAAATCCCCAACACCTTCCTCCCTTGAAAACAAAAAGAGCTCACGTGTATGAGTGTGTGTGTGCGTAGAAGGAGTGGGGATCAGTCGAAGTCATTTTTGTCCATCATGTTTCGCAGGCTGATGAAAGCTCCAGAGATAACTCCCCCTCCCTCGCATGGCAGCTTCGGGCTGATAAAGGGAATTAACAGACTGTGAACAGGCCGCGTTATGGGCCGATAGCTAACCTTGGTGAAAGACAAACCCACCGGTACAGGCAGAAACTGGGCCAGGTGGTAAGTTGGCGCAGGCGGAGGGCGAAGAAATGCCTCGCCGCCGCGCCACGGAAGGGGCTGGCGTCAATCCCGCTAAGCAGGAGACGCGAGGTGAGAGGATTACGGAATGAGGGGGGAGGCCTGCCTGGAAATGACCAGGGATTACTGTAGAATTCAGCTAAAGGAGCATATGAGTCTCAGTAATCCCACTGGCACCGTGAATCAATAAGCAGAGCTATTCCTGGGATGAGTCAGTGATATCCCTTGATTTAACTGCAGTTGAATACCTGTTTCAGTGCTTATGTAGCCACCCAGTCATACAGAAAACATAGAGTACAGAGTGCTGCAATAGAGGACATCAAGCGACTGAGTAAAGTGAACTGTGGGTAAGGATTCACAAAGTGAATGACCATCAAACTCTTCTAGAAAAGAAGAACCCCTGACTCCAAATATTTGTGGATACTCCTTTTAATGAACACATTCCGCTACTGTAAGTTTCCCCATGCTGACACATGTGTGCACACACACACACACAGCTTGTCTAGTCCCTGTAGAGAAGTACTGCCAATAGAATAAGACTCTCTGGAGCAGATAAACATCAATCTATTGGCACAGTGCCTAATGCTAGGTGTGGACAGAGGGGTATAGCACTCAGAAGCAGTGGAACTGTGTTCTCTGGAATGATGGTGCTTCATCCAATACTTTTGGGATGAGTTGGGGAGTTGAGGATGAGGTGGTGTGGTAACCATCCTACATCCTGACCTCAGTAACGCTTTTGTTCCTGAATGCAACCAAATTCTCACAGCAATGCTTCAAAATTAGTATAAAGTCTTCCCTGGACAGTAGAGACAGTTACTCCAAGAAAAGCAGGAGAAACTCTTTTTATTACCCTTGTTTTTTAAAAAGAAACAATGAGTGAGCTGGTTTGAGCTTCACAGTTTCTATTGTTTTTATTTTTACTTCTACTTAAACTTAAAGTCTTTCACAGCCAAGCAAAGAGTCTTACAATGACAGTTAAATACTTTCTTTTTTTATTCATTATTATTAGTTTTATGCCTGTGTGATATGCTAAAGGAAGTCGGATTCTGTGGGGGAGGTATTGCTATGATTAAGCAGTTTCTGCTCTATGAGTAAGCAATACTGTGCTTATAGAAGATCTGTCTGCAGAAGATCTGTCTGTTTGAGTGGTTTGAGAGAAGTGTGTGGGCATGAAAAAGGTTTGGGTGTCTATTAACTGTTTGTTAGCAAGCAAGCGTAATCTAAAAAGGCCTAAAGAAGATGCATTAAAGCCTGTCTGGCTTTACACACCAGAATTGCTGAACAGTGTCATTCAGTGGATATTTTTGAATAGCAACTGGCTTTTTTAATTAATTTATTTATTTTTATTTAAACTGCATTTCCCAATGGACACTCTGTAAGGCTCACCTGTACCTCTCTTAACAAGTCTAGTACAAAACAAATAACCTTACTGAGCAATAATGGTTCCTCTGGTTCCAAATGCAGATTGGAATTCCTGTTTGGAAGGGTCAGGGGCATAATGGGTGGTCAACATGTAAATAAGGGAAGTGCCAGCACTTTTTTCCACTATAAGCACTTTAAAGCCTTGGGTCTGTGGAGCATCTTTCCATTGTGTTGAAGTGCATGAATCGTCCTTACACATCTGAATCCCTACAGATCTACCCATTGCTCTTTAGGGACCCGAAAGTGGTCTATCTATGGAATCACACCAAAGAACCTTTTTTGTTGTTGTCTTTGTTTTAAGAGGGTATTAGTGACTGTCCCTGATGAACACCTATGTTTATGCTGTCGTGGCTTTTCTAACCTTTTGTCCATATCCATGATACAACAAAAGCTTTTAAAAACTGGGTTCTTGTTGTACCTCTTGGGATTATGTGCACTTCACTTTGCTATATAAAAAAACAAAAAAACAAAACAAAAAAAACTAACAGAGGCAGAGGAAAGCACAGACTGCAGAGATACGTCGTGATTGCAACATGGTTTGGAACAGATTCACAGTTGGGAAGGTGAGCTTGGAGAGAAAGGGCCCATTTTAGAGCCAAGGACCTCGGTATTGTTCCATCTCCACAGTCTGTTCACTGTGCAGTGCAAAACTGGTTTCCAGTCAGCCGCCACGCCAAGGGCGTTTGTCACCATTGTCACATGACTGGGGGGACATGCAGAAATGTCTTGGGCCTGTCGAGCAGTGGTACGATTATTGAAAGGGCCTTAATATCAGCCTCGGAGCCCAGCTCGGCAATAATGGTCCACAGATGTGCAGACGAGACCACAGCAAGGACAAGGCACGACTTTAAAGGAAAGCCAATTAATCTTAAGATCAGTCTTCGCTCATTACTATGCCCTTTCTATAGGGACAGATGAAAAGGTCAATTATACTTTGAAGTAGTGATTGAACACTGGCGAGGGAGTTGTGTGCACGCGTCAGCCGTTGGGAGGGAGGGGTTGCCTTTTTTTTGTTCTTGGACTCGTAATCCGAAAATTCATTCATTTCTGTCTCGCAGCACAAAACACAAACACTGTACAGGGTAGGTTTCACAGACATGGTAATGATGCTTTAGCTCCTGCCACACAGCCTGACGTCCTTTAGCCAGTCTGTCTTCTGTGTGGACATTAATTGACACACCATTTCCATAATTATTATTACTTTTCCAAGCACCTCAGGCATTGTAACTGCTGGTCAGTTGGGAAAAATTGTCCTTGTGCCATCAGTCCTCATCATTTTAACTAATCGAGGGAGACGCTTCTTATGCATACGTGATGTTTTTGCTGAAGCATTCAAGAGAAAGTTCATTTAGTCTCATTTATCAGATATACTGTAAGTTAGACTTTCTCACCTTGTTCACTTATTTTGGTCTAAGGAACCTCAAAACAGCAATACAAGAGTAGTAGAAGTATACAGCCACAGTATGCTATAGGTCTAAAACGGCAGCTCTGTTGTCCTAAGAACATCTAAGAGACCACCTTGCGCCCTGACCCCGTCCTCTTCTTAGCATCAGTTTAAACTTAAGCTTACAGTACCTATAGGCTGTTCAATCTCCAAAGCCTACAGCGTTGGTCATTAAAGGAGAGCACAAAAGAAAAACCATCAGGGGAACAACAGAAGGCAACTGTTAAAAGGGGTGATCCATGGCAGGCACACACTGGGACTTGATCAACATCAGTTAACAATGAATGAACAACAGTCCTCCTAGTCCTGGAAAACTACTTCCCTGTATGCTGTGGTGTTTTCCCTGCTCTAAGACACCCAGTTCACATCAGGAAAGCCTTAATTAATTCATTATTATTAGCATCACAAGGTGTGTTGGAAGCTGGGGAAGCTCTAAAATGTGCTAGGCAGTTATTATCTAGAATCAATACTTAATACTTAAAATATATCAAGATATCAGATGGTGTTCACTCTAGTTTTGTATTAAATATGAAGCACCCAGTAAATGACTGTAAATGATGGTAAACTGCAGTTAACAGTCAGGATCTGTTACCAACTGCCTGGTAAGATTACTGATGTGTTGAACCGTAAGTGGGAAGTTCACATTTTATCATTTTACAGGCCCTTTCATCTGTGTCTGTATTATGACAGTATGGTTTTCAGAGAAAAATGATGAAGAACAGCAACAAGCATAGGTACCAACTAAGAGGGGACATGGGGTCATTCACCTCACCTGCCCAAAGCTGCAGTGCTACACAAAACTCTATTGTGCAACCAGAAACACTGCATTGTTTTTATTATGCACGGATTTCCTTAGCTGATTTGGTTCTCTATGGGGTTGCCAGATGTGTGTTTTTGCTGCCAAAATAAGGGTGGTTTGAAAATGCAACTGCAAGTAGAAATGCTTCATTTGCTGTGTGCACTATGTTTAAGGTACTTTATTAAATGTACAACTGTACTACAAAAACTTTTTATCCTTATCCTTAGTCTGTGTACTTTAGCAGGAAGTGAGGTTTGTCAGATCAGACTAAATTTTTCCAAACGTCCAGTTTTTGGGGAGCCTGTGCCCTCTGCAGCCTCAGCTTTCTGTTCTTGCCTGACAGAAGTGGAACAAAGTCTTCAGCTGTTGTAGTTATGCACTGTTGTGCTAAAAATCTCAGGAGATCAGCAGCTCTAGAAATACTCAAACCAGCCCATCTGACACCAGCAATCATGCCACGCTCAAAATCACTGAAGTCTCATCTAATGGTTGTTATGAACATAACCTGAGGCTGCTGGCTCGTATTGATTTTATGCACTGCACCGCTGCCACGCGATTGGTTACCAGATAGTTGCATGAGGGAGTAGGTGTACAGTTCTTCCTCAAAAATGACTTTGTTGTCTTTTTCGGGCCTGGGTAATGATTCAGACATAGATAAAGAAACAGTAAAACACATGGCTGATCGTTTGGGCTTGCAATCATAAGCACTATACATCACTTTTTCACTGTAATTTCATTTCATTTGCTTGATCATATCTATAAATCCAAATAAAGCAATAAATAAAAAAGGAAGGACCTGTGAGCACATTTCTTATTTCCTGGATTCCTCGATTTCGCCCTGCTTCTTTTCCAACGCTTCAAACACAGTTGCTTTTTCCGCAGTTGATTTATACTTTATCTCTCCAATCACTGCTCCATTATTGCACCATAGATCATATTTGAGGAAGATTCTCTTGGAAGATGTATTACATTTGGAAGTTGTTGCAATAACCACACACACACACACACAACGCAGATAAAATGTCCTTAAATAGAAGAGAAAACGTCTGAGATCAATCACCGGATTTTGGAGCCCTTTCGAGGTAGCCCACTTCTGAGACAGCGAGCCTCAGCAGACTGGGTTGTTTGACCTTGACGCTAAACGCTAAATATCCAATTTATGTTCAGCAGGGAGCGCAGCAGCAGGGTGTCATAATCCTCCCCGGCCGAGAGATGAATGCAGACGCTACTTTACTCAGGGTTCAAGGGTGGCAAACGGAATGTAATTCAAACACCTTTAACTATCAGAGCAGGAGCTTCGTGTCTTTGAACACTCTTAGAAGTGATTGAAGTTAACCGGGGATGGACGCAGGTTGCCAGTTACAGTCCTAATTAAAACGAAGAGGGGGAATGAGTCAGATCTTGGCTTATCTGATGTAATAAGATTGTTGTCTTGGATTTGAGTTCCCCACTATTCTACAACTCAAGGCAAGCAGCTGATCTCATTGGGCTGCTTTCCCAGACCCAGCTTGAGCTGAAGCAGTATCGTATTGACCTGCAGTGCAAGTGGGGCAAACACATCAAGGTCTGTAGCATGGCTGGGCTGTGCTGACCGAGCCATGCAACATCTTGGACCCCTTACATTGCTACTGATTTTACACCCATGATTTATGATCAGATACGATAACTTAAAACATACAATCATAAGATCACTAATGTGGTTGAGACAGTGTGATCGTGAGTAAACAAACATTACATTGTCTTGGGTTATATTTTCAAAGGGTGGGAGGCTACAGATATTTTTGGTGAAGCCCAAAAGATCCTATTGCACTGATCTAAAGTCTGTTAAAGGGCCAATGCCATACTTTTTCTTTTAAATCAAAGAGTTTGATGTAGTTTGTGCACACTGTTGTATTTAAGGACTGCTCACTCCCCAGTACATTTCTGAAAAACTAAGCTGCAAAGCCAGGCTGTTTCCTTGTTTCATTATTTTTGTGAAGTCACAAAAATTAGCTCCCTATTCAGGCTGCAGTGGTTTCATCGTGCCCATTCACTGTACATGAAGTGTTTTCAGTCCTACTTTACTGAGAAACAAACAGGGCAGCCAATCAGAACTGACATTTGTACATATGTCAGTCTTAAAGGTGCAGTAACAACAAAAACAGCCCGTCTGATTGTAAGAGAGTAAGGAAAGGGTAAACATGGTCACAAAATGTTATTGTCACACAGAGGGGAGGAATTCTTGAGTAATTGTACATCATTACAGCATGGTGTAATTGATCACAAAGCTCACAGTTCAGATTGATTCATGGTTTTTAAGTTACTGATCAGGACAGCAAAAAAGATAAAAAGGGAGACAAATGTTACTGCATTGTTTATATTAGTTACTTTTACTTTAACACAGTGTTTCTTCATTTGTATTACAGAATTAATTTTGACCCGGTCTGTTTTGTTATTTGTATTAGTGATGCTTATTTTAATTTTAACGTCTGTTTGTATTCAAGTCTTTATTTGGTCGTTGTCTGTTTGTTTGTATTAGTGCTTTTGCTTTTAACATGTCTGTGTGTGTTAGTGACTTTTATTTTGACACAAAGTTTGTTCATTTGCATTAAAGACATTTATTTATAACTGTCTGTTTGATGATTTGTATTAGAGACTTTTATTATTACAAGTCTGTTCATATTAGGGACTTTTATATTGACACTGTGTCTAATCATTTGTATTAGAGGCTTTTATTTTGACACAGTCAGTTAATTTGTATTAGAGGCTTTTATTTTGACATGGTCTGTTTGTTTTAGTCATTTTTGACACAGTCTGTTCATTTGTATTAGTTTGATTTTGATATGATCTGTGTGTGAGCATGGAGCATTTCTCTCATTCCTCCCACTAATAGAACTCTGCTCTCCACTCAGCCACATGTGTGGCTGTGCTCGATGTGTTACCTTATGTCTCTCGTAGTACAGTGTTTGACTGAACGTGAATTATTATTGAAAAAATAAATCTGTTTTCCATACTCTTATGGTTAAAATTTGGTGATTAATCCACATTTCATGTGCACGCTAAACCATGGAGACTAAAAGAATAAAAGAAAAGCATTTCGATTTTCTTTGAAACTTTTAAAATAACAGAGATTCTCAAAGGCCAGGAAATATGCTATATGCATGAATTTCTTCTCCTTCTTCTTCTTCTTCCTCTTCTTCTTCTTCTTCTTATAATAATGCATCCAATTCCAAATCAGTGTAAAACTATACATCTATGGTCTTATCTGCTTATCCAGGTTTGTAGTGGGTCCAGAGCCTACCCTTAATTACTGGGTGCAAAACAAGAATACCCCAGGACAGGGCACCAGTCTATCGCAGAATACAGCACACATCCATTCACTCTCACCTAGGGGGCAATATAGTATTGCCAAATTCCCCAATATGTGTGTTTTTGGGTGGTGGGAGGAACTGAAGCACCCGGAGGAAACCCACATAGACACAGGGAGAGCACACAGATGAACAGAACAAGGATCGAACCCACAACCCCAGGCCTTTGGAACTTTAATGTGAACTAAACAGAATTATTTTATGTTTACGTTATAATTATGTTTAATTAATTATGTTAAGTTATAAGTTCTGTCAGGCAAAAAAACATGTGTCTTGTGTTTTTCTGTTTGTGACTTTTTGAGAAAATCTGACTCTGGCAGTTGGTCTTACATTGTATTAGCATTTCATGATGAATGGACCAATAGAAATACTCTAAAATGACTTGGAATAAACTCTTTTTTACATTGACACTGACAGCTAAGGGGTTTAGCTTGAAGGGGGATTTCCTTCTTCCGCAAAGTCACCGTTATGGAGACAAAAGGTTTTTGTCTGACACCCATTGCATGTTTAATTGTTGACTTTTTCACTCAAGTATAATTCTGGCTACATACATCCACTTTTTACTTCAGTAAAACTTTGATACAGTATCCATATCCTTTCACTTAAGCACAGTTTCTCTGTACGTTTTCCACCCCTGGCTACATAATTAATGAACCCACACAAATGGCATAAGGGGCCTCGGGGGGGAATTATAAATGTAGGATACGGGCCCCTTAAATAGAACTGGATTTTAATGGTAAATTTCCACTGGTGTTGCAATTTAGTCTGAGATCCATATCTTAGATCTTAGAAGTCAGCTCAACGTTGTGTTATGGAACTGAATGGTAACGACCATGGGGTTTTCAGAGCAACATCCGAGCACATTACCATAAGAGTGAATGGAAGAATGGAGCAGCTAGCATAGTTATGCTAACTGCAGTTAGCCTGCCACAGTCTATCTGTCCATCCAGTGTAGCTAATGCTGCTCTCGCTTCCGGAACGTGTGTAAGCTTTTGAGATTAGGATTAAGCCGAGAGTGCAGGAAGCAGTCAGAAGGTGGTGTGCCTTTCTGGAAAAAGAGAAAAAGAGCATTCCTTCATCCAGCCTGCTGAGAACCGATCTGCTTGAGAAAGGCGAAAATTCAGACAGACGAGCGCTTCGCTAATTCTTGCGGTCA
The DNA here is from genome assembly GCF_030463535.1 of Salminus brasiliensis. Lineage (NCBI taxonomy): Eukaryota > Metazoa > Chordata > Actinopteri > Characiformes > Bryconidae > Salminus > Salminus brasiliensis. Next base: position 11,967,422 of record NC_132894.1, on the reverse strand, counting down.
CCCCACTGGAAGATTGTTATTGCAGGCTTTGGCAGGTCTTAGTAAAGAGGGGCTCGGAATGGTGAGGGAGTGAATATGGAGTTGTGTTCTCGCTCTTGTTCACACTGCTGGACTCAAAGATGACGGACGAGTTAATCCTGACGGCCTAAGCAAACACGGCCCAGACGGTTTCGTACGAGGCCGCCGGGTTTGACCTGAGACTGTGAAAAAAAAACACACCAGTGTGTGTCAACTTTCGCCACACATTGCAGGGCTTAAGAGAATGGAGAGCGAGCGAGAGCTAGACAGCAAGATATGCCGACTCGACCACATATCAGCAGTGCTGGTAAACCAGAGCAGTCATCCAGCAGGAGAGCCGGCCTGAGCTGGAGGCTCCGGCAAGAAACCAGCCATTAATCTTTCATTGGCTTTAGTGACACGAGGCAAGGAGCTTAGGCACCAAAAAAATAAAATAAATAAAAAATCGGAGAGTCAAATAAATATGATCAAAGGCGGATGCAAATGTCACCACAAAATTAATATTTAAGAGGGGATTAATATTTATACCGGCACGTTTGTTGTTGGAATTCTCTCCTTCTTTTTGGCATGGCGGTGGCTTGCTGGGAAGAAAAGCAGCCAATTTTTTTTTTTTTTGGCTTAAGGCATTATAAGAGTCTGTAACCCAATCTCGTGCAATATTCACCCAAAAATGATTAGTTGCACATTTGAATTTGTGGCTATATTGCAACCAAAATGGTGTGCAATATGCCAGAATCCTCCCCTAATATTTCCTATTATTTTATTGTCTTTCCTCTTTTCATAAAAAAGAAAAGAATTGTCTTGTGGGAGTTATTTAATTAAAAATCATCTGAGATAAACAACCTTAATTAATTTGTTCTTTGATTTGATTTCTGGCACATATACACAGATCTACTTAATTTGGGCTATCCTTCTTTTTTTTCCCCAGACTCAAAACATGACCACACATTCATTTCTGAAATTCTGCCATTTATTTTAAACTGACTGCGTTAAAGTGCTGCTGTGTGCTTTGTAAAGCAGGGCTAGCAGTTGAATGTTTTTCATCAGTCGCTTTTTCCCCCAGCATGCTTTATGACAGTAATTAATGTGATTGCATCATCTTAACACTGTTTTTCCTACACAGTTCATCTCACATGCTTTAAGGCCTTTTTCTGGTCAGATCTCTCTGAGCTCTCTTTCATACTAAACCTCAGTGCATGTCATTCGTAGCCTTTAGGTGGTCTTTAGATGTTGCTTCTATTGTTTAATCCGAATATGCTTTTGCACTCTGATTACATATGAGACTCTCTGTAATATATACCAATTAAAAATGGCAACACATGATTAACAATGCTGAGTAAAGCTGGGAAGCAGCTTTTATTTGTTCCTCATCTAGTAGTAGACGGTTCCTGATAGCAGAGGTTTCTTCTGAAACTTTGTAGTGCACAATGTCTCGTGGACTGATGGAAAATGCTGGTTATTTGCAGATATGACTGGTTGATGGTGAAAGCAGCTGCTACATGTCAGGCTTTTTTAAAGGACATTTTACACCAGAATTTGATCCCAAAACCATACAAAAACAATGTTCTGGCAGTTCTTTTATGAGACGTCCTGTCTTTCAATACAAATGAGTCAATAGTCTTTTAGGTAAGTACTGGAAAATACACTTGTTCTGGAGCACCTCTGTAGTAGTTGAAATGACCTAAAATCCTGTGTTATTTGAGCCAAAGACCTCATATTTCTCATGTTATTTTTTATAAACATTTTATTAATGGTTTAAAATGTATTTTAGAAATGTTCCTCTGGGTGTCAGTTTTGGGTTTGTAGGTCTCAACAATGATTGTTCAAGCCCCCTGAGTGGACTAACTCTGTTGGAATATACACAATACTGGGAACTGATAATACATATTCAGAAAACAGAAATTACATTTTGAAAAGGGGAATATTTAGAGGGATATTTTATAATTTAAAAAGTCATAGTCATACTGAAGTTCCTCCTCAAGCATTTGTAGACTGATAATCCGGTCCAGTCAATGTCCAGTGAAGTATCTCTGTGTTTCTGAAATCTTTGGAGATTCTCTTCAGTGACTCAGTCTCTTCAACTGACAAGCTAAGTTGTCCTGGATTTCTATGTGCTTTTTTAAGTGTGCATCGAATGATCAATGGCAAAACATAAACAGTTCGGTAAACACTCGCCCCCCCATGGCAGCAGCTACGATTTAGTCTAGGATATCTGAAGGTTAGATTTTGAACTTGGCTTGCATTTTCTGATTCCTCTGTGTCTCAAATATACTTCCTAAAAGAAATCTGTCTACCATTTTTTCACAGGTCCTTGAAAAAATGGTTTTCTGCCTATGCCCCTGTGTCTAAGGCTCTAGGGCTCCATGGAACTATAATCAGAGCTTAATGGAGTTTAAATGGATAATCTTCCCAGGAGTGGACACCCTCCAAAAATCTCTTCAAGAGGGAGGGGTAATATCATCCAGGAAGTGCCACAAAACACAAGAACAACATCTAAAGAACTGTGGGCCTCTCTTATATTAGCTAAGGTCAGTATTCATGACTTAACCATCAGGAAAAACACCAGGCAAGAATGAATCCATTTCTCATCTCAAGTTCACCAAGAAACATCTTGATCATCCTCCTGAGTAATGAAACAATGTGTTATAGACAAACATAATACTATACCTGTGAAGTGTGATGATGATAGTTTGATGGTTTAAAAACATAATTGCTGCATCAAGATCTGGACACTCTTTTCAACCATTGAGGGAGCAATAAATTCTGATTTGTGTCAGAGAATTCTTCATGAAAATGTTAATTTGTCTATGACCTGAAGTTAAACGGTAGTTGGGTCATGCAACAAGACAATGACCCAAGGCACATAAACATGTTTATCTAACAATGGTTAAAAATAACAAAACTGTTATAATAGTCTAGTCAAAGTCCTGACCTAAACCCTATTGAAATGCAATGTCAGGACCTGAAACATGTTTTTTCATGCTTAAAGGATTACAAATGTCACTTAGCTGAAGTAGTTCTGCAAGGAGGAGCATGCCAAACATCCACCATGGTGTTGTGAGACACTAATTAACTACAGAAAATGGTTGCAGTTATTGCTGCAATGAGGGGTTTAATAAACACTTCGTCACAAAGGAGGATTGGGTGCAGAGTTTCTTTTCTTAATAAATACCTAAAATTACAGTATGGTTTCAGTATAAATTAAAATACAAATTAAAATATGAAATACAAATTAAAACAGTTACAATAGTTTTTTCTCTGCCTTAGCAATCTGTTTTTTTAAATCTATACCAATTAGCCATAACATTAGCACCACCTGCATAATATTGAGTAGGCATGGACCCCACAAGACCTCTGAAGGCATTCTGTGATATCTAGCACCAAGATGTTAGCAGCAAATCCTATAAGCAATTTAAGTTGTAATACCTTGGACCACTTTTGGTAGGTACTGACCACTGCATACCAGAAACAAAAACCACAAGACCTGTCTGATGTTTTACAGATGCCCTGACCCAGTTGTCTAGCCATCACAATTTGGCCCTTGCCAAAGTGGCTCAGACTCCTATGCTTACCCATAATATACGTCCTACCCCCCCCCCCCCCCCCCCTTTGACAGATTCCACAGTGAAGACTGTTTTTATATATTTTAGTGGATGAAGACATTTAGGATAGTGTATTCAGTATTCAGTCATCGCTACTTTTTCTATCATCTGTTCCCTGGTCGAGGATCTCAGACACATCCTTGAACAGCAGTCTGCCATCTTGAGTACTGCTGCCCTGACATCATGTAGTCACACAGCTCCAACTGCACACACAAGGCCACACATTCCTTCCAACCCGCCAGCCCTTAGCAGGCGTCGCCTCAGCAGCCTTCAGAGACTTGGGACTTTAGCACCCCTTAAACCCCCCAAAACAGCCTGCATCCCGCACCACAGTCTCCTCACACCATTCAGCTTGCCTCCTCTCCCCCAACAAGCTTGGTGCAAGCTAGTGTTTATTTATTTTTATTAGGTCTCCGTTGAGGGCCGTGCTTTGATCGCACTGAGCTGGTGTGGAGAGGCATTCCTGCAGTGCCCAGGTGTTGAGTGAAGCCATTTCCTTTGGGCCTAATTTCTAGGCCCACACAGTCTCCTTTTTGTTGAGACTGAACACCCTACCCTGGCTCCACATGCTTCGACCAGAACACGTTCGAAGACTGATGGGTGATGGGGAGCACTAAGCTAATGTGGAGAGCAGACAGGATACCAAGTTAGCCTGGAGTAAGCTTGGAGTGAGCTTTTGGGTTTGGGTCATTTCAGCCCATATGCAACTCCCATCAAACGACGGAGCCACGAGAATGGGCTTCAGATGTGCTCGTAAAAAGTCAGGATTCATCTCTTCTCAACTGCTTGTGACACCATGATGGACACCGGCTTTAGACTGTCCTTAGCATCAGTGGTATAGTCGGTATATGCTGTATACTTACTGTTTTTGGATATCGTTGCTGTCACATTAAAACCTTGTTTGACCTAATATGAAATGTACAGCTGTGCTTTACATTGTTTCATGACGAATTGACCAATACAAATCCTTCAAAAAGACCACAGGAATACAAGCTTTTTTTACCTGAACTTGCATTAAGAAGGGAAAAAGGCAAAATACCTGAAAATGGAAATCAGTGTCCAGCACTATGAAGCCATTAAATTCTCAGACATAATCATTTGTTTGACTTTTATTTACATGTATATTTTCAATATGTAACAATATTTAATCTAAGGACTGTCTAAGTGTACTGAACTGGTCTGGGTTTATAATATGAATGATATTTTTGATATGTACAGTTCACTGCTACAGATTTACAGATTATTTGGGTATTATGTGGGTATATTAGGATCATTCGTTGCGATCTGAACAATGGATTCACACTTTTAAATGCTAACATTTATAAGTAGCTGCTATTAAACATGGCAATAGGCAAAAACACTGGACTACACTGTAAACTAAACTAAACTTAAAGTGAGCAATGTGCTGGAACCACTGTTAGTTGCCTAGTGTATCTAACATAAGACATAACATAAGATATATCGTCACTGTCATGCAAAAAATGTTATATCTCCATTTTTTGTCATAATGTGAATCTGACAGTTTTTTTTTTGATGAAAGGACCAATAGAAATGCTCCGAAATAACTTCATCTACATCCAAATGATATCTTTCTACATAGACTACCATTGGAAGTTAAGAAGAAATTTAAGGAACCCCAACATAATATAAAGGGTCTCCTCCATCAATTAATTTTTTATGTTTGTTTTCTAGAACTGTATATCCAAGCCAAGGCCCATTCATGTCCCTTTACAGTTAGCAGTGTACAGGAACCGTAGGAATGACAGGACACATCCTGGCGATTCCTGTTTCAGAGCTACGGGACATATCCCGTTTCTTAAATCCACATGGCAGAGACAGGTCTTTTCATCAAGAGTAGTGCCTTTCCATCTTGATGCAATTTTGCAGTTAGGACGGAATGAAAGCTGTCAAGACCTCATGACTTCATCATCATCTGTGATTTCACAAGTTGGAGAAGGTCTGTGTCTTTGAAGCTAAAGGTCTAGGTCCCCCTAACCCACAAACGCATTCACCTACGGACCTGCTTTGCACATCTGTGCGAAGCTCCATCATTCAAGGTCAGCCATGCCACTTACAACAGTGTTTGGTTGCAGTGTTAGATTGAGAACACAGCACCGTTTGACCCACTTCTACCAAACAAGTAACATAGTAAGCAGCACTCAAGCGCATTTTCACACTCCTTAAGAATTAGTTTCACTGGGAATGCGGCAGTAGGAAAGAAATACTTATAACTCAGTGGAACATGTCATATGCAATCATCTTTAAGCCCATTTGTAATTTGGGAACGAGCCCTTTTGCTTTTATAATATCTCTGGAGAGGGCTTCGGTTCTGAATTATTGAGCGCTCTCAGGGAGGAGTGAAAGGCGAGCCGGGGGTAAAGGCAGCGAGGGCGTCCCGAACGCCCCGCTTCAGTTCCCACCGGAGGTGGCTCATGCTGGGACCACCGCCGCAGATCCTGCCGGCCGGCTCCTCTGCGTTAGCCCTAGCCAGGCCCCTTTCTCCTCCTCCTCATCCTCTGCACAGTCTCAAAGCAGATGTGCTAAAAACAACACATAGTGTGTAACTTTTTAACACATCTGTGTATCCAGGCCCACTGGCCACAGTTTATACCCCTCATTTCACTTTTACAAAAATACAGCTATTAAAAGATTCACAGATGAAGGAATACAACTCTGTGAAGTTTGTTTTGCTGAGATATCACCACCAGCAAACTGTGGCTATTAGAATAATAAATGTCAAAATTTTAAAACAGCTCTAGAATAATGCTAAGCTCTGTTAGCATCCCTATGGGATTTGAGTTGTATGTTGGCGTTTGGCTAATGACAGTGAACAGGAACCTTTGAAGCTTCTAAAAAACTAAAGACTAAATTCCATGTTTTCAGTTTGTAACTGGCATATTAAGCATACATATTTACCTTGCAAGCAGCAACTTAAAGGTCTATGAAAATAGATGGTATTTTTAACATAGTGGAACCTTTACACCAAGTCTGACATGGTTTCTCGTTCTGTAAATTTCCACTTATTCTTTTTCTCCGCTTCCTGTCCACTTCTGCTCTTAAATTTCCCTCCTCCACACTAGCGCTCATTAGTGAGGGAAGCTATAGCTTGCGGACAAACATAAAAAATGGCTGCATAAAAGTTGCTGTAAAGTTCTCACCGTCATTCCCCAGCCAGTCATTCCTACTTCCTTTAACCTCCACATTTTTATAGTCAGCGTGGTGCTGCTTATCAAATAAGCTTTGCTTATATGTGCTACGGACAAAATTAGCGGTTCTGCTGTCAGACAATGGAAGAACTCGCTTGACTCTACCTACACATATTCCACAGGGATAATTGTCCTGGTTGGACAGTTTTGCATTGGACATGACATACATTGAAATAAGAGATTTGCTATACTTTACTACACTAAAGTAACTCAAACTAAAGTGTAAACACAGCAAGCATGAAGACTTTTAGCGTTCTTTTTATACAGTTTCAGTGTATATTGCACATATGTTTTGGACAATGGGAGTCTATTTTCTTTCTGTATGGACAATATTGGGTACTGTGTGTTTATATTTTTAACATGAAGATGTTTTAATTACAATAATTTGTCCAATATGGTGTGAGTTTTTTGGTGAAACGTCCCACAAATTGGTATCCCAAAAATGAGATGAGGTTTCAACACAAAACGTCCTGATTGGACCTGACCAAAACAATGAAACATGAGAATTACTGCAGTTTACTACAGTTAATACAGCAGCACCTAAAGTAACTAAAACAAAAGTGATGGAGACTCTTTTGCAGAAATCCACTTCAGTGAAGAAAAACAAATGTGTTCATGAAAATATCAGCGCCTCAACTTCAGTTTTCAGTGTTCAGTAGGGGTTGTCGGACGGGGTAGGTGGTGGGGGCTGGTGGATGGGGGTGTGTGGAAGGGCTTTCTGCTGATGTTATCTTTTGATCCCAGTTTCTCCTTGTGCTTTTTTTCCTTTTTTGCAGCTGCAAAAGTGTTTATATTAAGGCATATGGAGACCTCTCCCGCGGGGGCCGTAATAACACTGCATCAGGGCCTACAAAGGAGCAAGGGCAGATTTAAAGCCAGGAGGAAATAAAAGACGGCTGGAAAAAGACATATATATATCAAGATAGAAACATGTGATCAAGTGATTGTGTACAAAGGTGTTAAGTTTTCCTCTGGGTAGCCTTAATGAAGGAGTCATTCTTCGGCACTGGGCTCAGTATCAAACCGCTCCTTTGAAAGGCTGAATATAGGGAACATAATGGAATAAAGTACCTTCTATTTTCATGTGACGTTGAAATAAAACACCGTAATTGCCTTTTTTCCATAAGCAACCTTGAGCATGCATGTGCGAAAGGTCATAACATAAACCATGATCATCCAATTATTTGCTATCCACAGAATTTTTATATGTGAGAAGCTGAAATTGGACGTGAAGCATGTCTTGCTTTCTGCTGAGAATAGAGACTACTTAGGACATGTGCGGGCCTCTTTGCTTTATAGCCTTTTTTGCAGCGAGGGACTAAAGACGCTGCCTAGGCCCAAACCACAATCCTTCACAATCCTTTACGATCCTTTACTAGTGTCAGCCGTCATTATTAGCAGTGAAATATGCACTGACATCACAGATTCATTCACTCATTGGCTTAAATGGTGGAATAGAAAAACGGCAGTGATATCGCAAGCAGACACGCTCCACAAATGCTTTAATTCAGCTACTCTAGCAATCCCGCCTTAAAATCGGCTTGTGTGTTGTGTGAAGAATGATTTTTTTTAATACAAACCTGCTTGCTGCAAGGGAATTATATGTCTCCATGGGTGCCCTCCAAATATTACCATTTGCTGCTTGTGCAAGTGAATAGTGGATTGGCTCGCAATGGGTGAATATTAGATCCTCAGGCATGGGGAAGCAATCCTATTAAAACACACCGTGGAATGTGCTAGTCCTCCACTTTCTCTTTCTCCCTCTCATGCTCCCTCGCCAACACCCCCCCCCCCCCCCCCAAACGTGACTGACAGGTGCTGGGCCCCCTCGGTTTGGGATGCTTCGAGCTGTCAATCAGACCTGGGCTTCACCCCGCAGGCTGCTTCCTGTCTCCCAGCATTCCTGTGTAGTGCTAATGCTAAAACAAAGATGGCCTGATGGCCTGTTGGCGAGGCGTTAGCATTTTTAGCATTCTCCCTCCTGGTGGATGAGGCTGTATTGATGTGGTTGACTCAAAGTTGAATTTCGATTCAGGAAATGTGCTCTCCGAATTCACAAAATGAGGAATGAAGGTCACTTATATGTGACGTAGAGCACCAAGCAATGCATCGTATGTGTGAATTGCTAATCCTGTAGCACTCGGTTAAAGACAAAAATAAAGTAGTACTATTGTATTAATATTTTGAAATAATAAGGCACAACAGTAAAAAAAAAACTTGCAAACCTCACTCTATATGTTACAGTAGAATTGACCCTTCCCTTCCCCTTAATTACTAGCACAACGCTAGCCAACGTTGCCATCTTTTACTTTATGTAGCAAAACTGCCAGCTGGCGTTCTCCTCCATGCCTGTTGAGCATGGCTGGCTTTGTATGTCTTGGAGGAAGCCTTCACCTTTGGCATAATGGGATTGGGGAGGGTAGTAATTTTTACTGTACTTTCACATATCTAACCATCTGCCACTCCTCCAGAAATGGCATAAAAAACATAGAATCCAATCATTCATACACTTTACCAATAAGCATCTTAAATAATAAATAAACATTTGTTATTACAATGAGTTATTGTAAAATTACATATTGTCACTGTCAAACAATATGTTTATTTGTATTTTGTATGTCTATTTTTGCTGTTTTCACTGCCTGATAAAATTACTTGTAATTAAATCCTTTTACATTGACTTCCATTGAAAGTCAGTAAGTATTTTTCTTCTCTTATGAGTTTATGAGTGAAATAAAAACTATTGGTAAAACAGAACAAACATCCAATCAGCTCTTTGTTACCATGGAAATTTAATTTGACTGTGTGACATCACTGGTTGTTGTTGTTGTTGACAAACTCTTCATTAAATATATATACACCAATAGATATAGACATTTAAGCAAGTCATTGGTCAGAGAAATTTAATTACAATTTCATATAATTACTATAGTAATACAATACAGTCTCAGAAATGCTTGCAGTGTGCTCAGGACATGGACAGTGACGTTTATCATGATAACGAAAAAATACCATCATATCACCCAGTCTTACTTACATATTCTTTTCAATTCAGTTATTATCTTCCATTTGTTGTAACTTTGACAAGAAACACACACACACTACATAGTTCCAGCATCTGATGGGCAGAATTAGCTTTCACTGGGTCTGAATATAGCCCTGTCGAATGGTAGGGGCTGAGTGGGGAAATGGCTCTGGGAGGATCTTGGTGGTGAGAAAGAGGCATTTTGCTGGAAAAGTGAAGCTTCTATGTCATTTCAGCTCTGATAAGGGGACCTGACAGGAAATGGTACTGTCATTGGGATAGCGGGAGGATGCAGCTGGAAAAATGGAGGAACTCTAGTGATTGCTGTGTAATCATAAATGTCAGGGAAAGCTTTTTACCTTTTCTCCCACCACTGGATTAGCATAGAGCATCAGTGAAGCTCTAGTACTGAGCTGACATGTTCATAGTTAGCAAGGACACTTTTTTCAACCCCATTATCTTACTTCCTTTTAGATTATTATTATGTTTCAGTTGCATACACTTATTGTGTCATTGAGGAATCCTCCATGCCTTCTCGGCCTTCAGAGAATGATATGGCCTATTGATTTTTTTGAAAACCAAATAATATGTTTGGGGTTTTTTTTTTAACCATTGAACCAACAGAAAACTCTCCAATCAAACTTCCCCCCTGTGGTATCTGTATAGAAACGGCCAAGTAAAAATACCCATTGACAAGGCCTTCAGGAGCTGGACGGAAGTCATAGTGATAGTGAAATCAGTCAAATATTTTTGGTTTATAATTTTCTGAGACAAAAACCTCTAGGCCATGGGTACCCAAACTTGGGGGCCAATGTTTTTTGTGGTCCAAAAATATTTAATTAACAAATAAAATACATATTTGTTACTAAAATAAGAGAAAATTAGGAATTTTATTAGTCACAGTTTATAAGAACTTTTCTGGCAGGCAAACTCCAGCTTCAATAACCATGATTATGAGTGTTGGGCCAACAATGTGTCGGTCATGTGCCAGCTATGTGCCAGGACTCACTGTTAAAAATAGTTTTAGTTGTAGGATACTGCTAACGTTACAAATCCTGAGCAGCATCTTTGACATTTGACATTTGATGGCCAAACTTTAATATCACACCAATTACTTGAACTGTGTTGTTGTCTTCCATAGTTCTCTTTCTCCATAGTTGGCAGACCACTTTGGAGCCAAATTGGAACCATTTTACTGAAGCACGTTCCCTAACTGTCTGCATTTTGATGTCCAGGACCTCATTAAAGATTGTGTTATCATTTACATGAATTACACCATGGTGATAAAATGCTCCAGAGACTTCCAATTAGTGTTACTCATTAGAAGTCATTAAAAAAGTATTCCCATTAATGCTATTACGACCACGGCTCTAAGCAGTTAAGGACAATTGGACAGTCCAGCAACTGGGACCTTTTATTGCGAGTCTTCCTCGTGGCCTTGGCCACCACTTCACAGTCTCACTCACACAGGAGGTCTTCAGAGAGCTCATTGATCTTGAGAAGTGGATGCAGTGGGCTGTGTCATTATTGGAATGCATTGTGCATGGGCCCCCTTTCGATGCCTTCACAGCTAGCGAGCACACCATCGACTAGCTTTTCGGAGGCATTTCCCTCTCCAGGAGAGTCCATACGGCCCAGAAGGATTTGAAAGAGTTGGCAAAGTCAGTTCTTGCTTTTGTTGCTTTGATGTGCTTGACCACTCGTAGGCACTTGTTCCTAAAAAGCAGCTTCACCAACTTTTATTGAGCAGCTGTTAAAAGTGTCTAGCATTTAGCATATCAGATTTAAAATACTAGCACTCTGAAAACCCATGTGACTTATGTTTTCACCAGTTATCCAGATTCGATTACTTTTCACTCAAAGTTAGAGAATGTCATCATAAACCCATAATCCAGGAATGTATTAGCCCATAGAGGCATAGAGGACCTCTAGAGGAGCCTTTTTTGGAAAATTCCAAAAATGGTAAATATGGCCTTCGTATCTGCCGCCATTTTCTGGAAACATCTTGTTTAATTGTGTTTTTCTTTCGATTGTTTTGACTGGGAGGAAAGCAGTTGGGCCTTATCAGCCAGACAGCGAATGGAAAAATGTAGCCTCTTGATTCATGTAAATCAAATTCGACTTGATGTAGGAGTTAATCGTTGCTGATGGGAATCGGTAAAGCTTTCCAGGGTGAAATAAATGCAGAAGTGGAAATGGAATGCCATTGAGATTTTGAAACTCAATGTGCACATCTGGAGTCTGTGGCACAGCCTGAGGGGTTGCCTGAGTGGCCAAAGGTGGCCCTCGCTATTCCTGAAGCTGGTTGGCCAGCCTGGTGCTAATCCAACCTTTCTTTTGCGTGATTAGAAAGCAACATGAATTAATGTAGACTAAGAACTAAAGTAAAAGAGAGCTGTTGATTAACATTTCTCTCAGCTGTGCAGTTGAGAAAGTAACATTTAGTTAACTAATGTAAATTTAAAAAGGTTGCAAAATGAGCTCCAAGTGGTCCAGCAGTCATTTTGCGAATGCTCATCAAATCTGCCAGCGTTTGCTCTTTTGATTTGAAAGGCAGAGAGCACTTAAGACTTGAATACAAGGCTGAAATGACCTTATACTACAGTTCAATGCTGGCATAAAAAAAAACACCATTCCTTGCTGCATGGCAGTACATATGTTTGTCATGGTGACAGCATTTTGCTGGTGGGCCTGCCTGTGTGTGGGGGTGATTGTGGGATCAGCCACTATTTTGTCCTAAAACAAATTCTAAACACATGCTAATGTGAATTCTTTTAAACACACGTTTTATTATCTACAAACGGGACTGCCCAGGATTCTACTATTAGCATTCAGCTGCTTATCTTCATAAAGTAAACAGTGTTATTACTGTACAGGCCCCATAATGCAAATGTTGCACTATTTAAAACAACATTATGTAGCATTTTTACCCTAAAATAACAGCTTCAGAATCATTGTGATACATTCACTGAGGGCACAAGGACTTATAACAGGGAGGACAGTGGCATCTCCGTCATTCCCACTCTGGGCCGGAATGCTACTACTGCACCATTTAACTTTGGTGGAGCTGCACGAGACCTCTTGCATTGCCAGATTTGTGTACAATCCTCTAATGATACAGTCCATATGCTTCGTTCACTTTCAGTTCTGGCACTGTATCTTTCAGCTTGTCAACAAATGCATGTGTACAATGAGGGTGATTTGTATTTACTCCAGTGGTGTAACTTTTGGTTCCATAAAGAACCATATTTATCATAGAGATCAGAAACCTTAAAAAGAAGCTGGCTTCTTCAGTTTCATTAGGCTGTATGTATATGGAAATGGATAGTCTGCATAGTGCCCTTCAGTCTTTTTTTCACTAGCCTAGCTCTATAATATATGCGTGTAAAAAAATATTGATTGGTCCAATGTCAATATTCTATTATCGGTTCACTTACAAAAAGAAGAAATGGACTAGACCTGTTTTTAGAGTGTTTTTTATGTAAAAAAAAATAACGGGAGGTATAGAATTTGGATCCATGGCTACCCTGTTGATATAGTCCTGGAATCACCACTGATCTAGAAAAGGAGAAACCCGATGAAGCTTTCGGGAAAGTTTCATCACTGCTTGTGTATGAGAGTATGTGTTGGTGTATGTGAGTGTGTTCATGCATTGGCTTTGTGTGCGAGTCAGCGGCTCTGATACGGCATAAACCCTGTCAGTAGGGTGCCCCCGGCCATGCGTTTTTTTTTTTTTAGAATAACTGCACTCCAACCCAGGTGTCAACTGCCAGGTCTTGCCGCAGTGCACAATTACCAGACAGTTGTCCTAATGATGCATTTGACCCTCCAGTGCGTTTCCTCACCCATTAACCTGTCAATTAGGCCTCACCTCCGAGGCTGCGTCTGCCTAAAGCCGGCCACTGGCGGCCAGGCATTGTTGGGGGGAGAGGGGGAGGTAGTGTGTGGTGTGGTGGTGGTGTGTGGGTGGTGATGGGAGGAGTGGGGGGTGTTCCACTCGCTGGGGGAAAAACCTAGACTGTGATTGAGACCCCCTTCACTGTGCTCTCTGGACCTGTCCTTCTCTCCTCGCCTGGCTTAGATTGCTCTAACAAGCTCTGACACACAGCACTGGGCTCAGGAGAGGGCCTGCGGGGCTGTGTGTGCATGTATATGTGTGTGTATGTGGAAGGGGGAGTAGGGAGTGGGTCAGGTTGGTGCTCATTGATAATCAGGTCTCATCCCTAGAGCAGCGGTCAAACAGTACATGCCGCATCTTTCCCTGCATCGCTAATCCGTCCTACATGGGCCGGTGCAGGTGTCAGCCACTTACAACTTCCTTGGTAATACATGTCAGAAGAAAAAAAAGAAAGACAGCGGACTTGGGAGAGGTGTACGAACACAGATTACGCTTAATTACAATACAGACACACACACAGGCCTGCCCCCCCTCTGCTTTGTCTCCCATCTTATCGCCAACACGATATTATAATTGGTTTATCTGTTTGCGGTCTCAAGGAATGTGCACTCTTGCGGATGGCAGGGTTTCTGTCTCTCAGATAACCATCAGATGCGCCATTATAATGGACCTCATTTATGTTTGCCTTTGCCTTTTTTGTATTTCGTTTTCTTTGTTTGGCTAATTGGCAAAAATATCCGCTTGTTGGTGGCCCAGAAAGCCTTGCATCGCAATTATAATGCTGAATTAATGGCAGAATGAATCACAAAGGCAGGAAATCTGAACCAACTCATTCCAGTCCTTCCTCAGAATTATGGTCAAGGCTCTTGGCAGAATTCTGCCTTGTTTATTCATAAAGGAATACTCCAGCATTTCCCAAGAAGACTATTTATGTGGATTATTCCAGTTTTCTCATTAATTTAGTCACTTTCATTTCCAACCCATTAGCTTGAACATCCCTTTATAACACAGTCAGGAATGCGAAGGCTAGCATCTGCCTCGCCTGCCAACTTCACCTGATGAAACTGCTGCTAATGCAAAATCACTGGACAGCTGAACACAGAAGAATGCTAACTGCTAATTCTTTTATGTCATCCACAACACTGAGAGATAGGGGAGAGGGAGGCCTTCCTGCCCACCCAGTCCAAAATCAGTTATGCTATCTAGGACTCCCAGCCAAGGATGGCACAACCATCAATGAACTGACAATCCCCTGACGATAGGGCCCACACTTAGACAGCTGCGCCACTCTGGACCCCTCTTTTAAAGGGTGAAAATGCTCCATCCACAGCATTCAGTAATTACCATGGAGATTGCCATCATTTTGATGCATTTTCCTGCACCTGGCTTCTATTCATAACGGTGGACAAAGTACACAAATCTTGTAGGCAGCGGGGAAATCACTGCCCATTGTAAGCGACCATATGCTATCCATGTGGCACACAGAGGTGGAGCGTTCCTTTAAATGAGGAGTTATGCAGTGTGCTTATGGGCTCATTCCACTATACATATTTTTATAGCACAGAAAAATAGCATTGCCGAGGCTTTCAGTGTTTTGTTGTCATTCCAAACATGGAGAAAGAATACACATGCAAACACATGCAAGCACACACACGTCGAACAAAAAAAAAAGGTGTGATCAAGGCTGTGCCCTGGATGTTCAGTCAAGTAAGGAACAGGGGCTGCAGTCCCAAAGGCTTGAGCAAATCTGGATGTACGTTTTGAATTATTGATGCAATGTAGACTATGCATAATGCAAAATACATGGGCTGGGGAGACTGGAGGCAAAATGCTTTAGAGGCAAACAGCAAACCAACCGGCAGTGCAGCACAGGCAAAACAGCCACTAGCTCCCAGTTTAGTGCTCACCTGGCAAGACCTGCGGCAGAGGAGGAGCCTATTACACATCCACATAGGCATAACTAGGGTTAACTGAGAAGCTGAGAAGTTGATATCATGTTGCTTAAGAGCGTTGTAGCCCAGTCTCATATTAGCATTGTCTCCACAATACACGTTCATTTGGAATGCGGTAACAATGTAATAATGGTACCTTAGAATGGAAAACTTTACTTGGCATAGTTGAATAATGAAAGTTCATTACATGGAAGTGACATACCGTGACCCTTAACAGTGACCCCAAACTGTTAGGTTTCAGACAGTTCTGACTCATTTTATTTACCCTACCAAAATTTACACACAACCAGCCCACTAGCGTAAGCCATTAGAGGATAAATGCTACAGCTACATGGACAAAATATGGAAGCAAGGCTAAAAAGGCAAAAAGCTAACGCTAGGCCGACCAGTACAAGGAATAATATAGTTATCTGGTGTGCTGGAGTCTTTTGAACTGCTAAAAGCTATGCTATGCTAATTGAAGCAAGGGCCAATGTGGTTATCTGGCACACTGGAGCCTTTGATGCAGCTAAAAGCAATGCTAGGGCCAAAAGATCCGGACAGCAACACTATCTGATAAATCTGTTTTTGCTTTTGTTCTTGTTACAGGTCTAAGCTATGCTAGGTCTGTGACCAAAGTCAAATATATGCTCTAAAGGAAAGGCTGATTGTGTTATGCATCACATGTCACAAACCGATATAACCGATTAGAACTGTTACATGAGTATAATTGCATGCATGAATCATCATTGACTTACTTAATGGCTTTTTACTCTATGATGTTGATGTATGTAACAGACAAAATCCAGGCTTTAAATAGCTAGTTCAAATAGCTATCTGTAATTTCTTAGGCTAAACAAGACACCTTTGTCATTTTTTACAGATAACTGTATGGCATACAGTGTGGTAAAGCACATTAGCAAGTCTATTAGATATTATTAATTAAATACTCAACACAGTTTGAGCCAAGCAGGTGATGATTCAGACATGCAGTTTACACGAAGCTAACTGGATACAAGCTTTTATTGCTTCAGAGCTTCAGATTCTCAGATTAGTAGATTCATATTCTCCCTGTTTATCAGTCTCGTCTCTGACTCTCACCTCCGTTAATCAAAGGGGTGTCTGGCCTTCAAGCTCAAAGCAGAAGCTGTCCAGGCCCTCAGAGTTGAAGGCATAGTTCAAACTGTCTAGGCACATGCTGACAGCATGGTCCAAACATGTAATAATTCTCTGATTAGTTAGAGACATTTCACACTAAACTGACAAGGAGATCAATAGAACTGGCCTGTTTTCATTCGTCTTTGTCTTTAGATGCCATTTCAAGTTTTTTTTTTTTTAAACAAATAATCTTTTTATGATAAAAAAAGAGAACAGGAATAATCCCGCAAAGCACTGTTAGGATTTGGTAAGGGGATACAAAAGATCGCAAGGGCAATGATATTCAGGCCGTCGCTGGTGTGAGCCGCAGACAGGAGCGCATACGCATGCAGACGGTATTATTTCCACTTGAGAACTGTCTTTGAACTTGGTCTGACCCCTACATTTGAGCGCACACAAACCCAGACTGACAACGAGACAATCACCCACCCTCCTCCTGCCAGCCGCCAGCACTGTGTTTGGATATCGTGCAAGTGATATGTACTCCAGCATACATTGGCTGTCAAAGGTTTGGGAACACTTTTGACATTTTGATTATCAGTGTAACTATTCAGTTAATAAAGGCAATGTTAGGTAAACACAAAATAGTTACTTATTACTATTTTGGAAATAATATAATGATATAACACCCAGCTACGTTGTGTGGGAAGCAGGAGTCACCTAAATAATGTTTCAGAGGTTTCTTTATTAAACCACTGTTACACAGAATTACCAAGATGGTACTAACAGTCAAAAATGTGGTCACAAATATTTATGTATGATGGTATTGCCCTTGAAATACATCTAATTAGTCTTTATTATATGAATTGTGACATTCAAATCAACAAAGAAAACATGCTGATTGTATTATTAAATGCAGCTAAATTATGCATATTTTTGCTAATGCACAAAAACCCTCTCCATTTTTGGTATAGTACAACCTTTTTAACTTACTTCAGTTTAGCAGCTGTTCTTTACGTTGGGTCAACATGTAATAATAAAAGGACCAATAGAAATGCTTCTGAATTATGTTGAATTAAATCTGTTTACATTTACTTTCATTGAAAGTAAGTAAGGTTTTTATCCCACTTCTGTATAGTTGCCATTTTTAGAGATACAACCCTCCTTAAAAATCCAACTCAAGACCAGCTTTTGCTGGTAGCTGGTTTAAGCTGGTCTTTGATGGCCAAGGTGAATAAAAAGCTGGTCATTCAGGTAAAAACATACCCTATGCTGGTAAGCTAGCTGGTTAACCAGCTCCTGACCAGCATATTGTTGCATTTGATTTTGGCCACACTGGTCCTCCAAAGAGATGCTGGTCTTGCTGGTTGGCCAGCATGGTCTTTCTGGTCATGCTGGGACCAGCGTGGTAATGCTGGTCCACCAAAGATTGTTAATGCAGAAGAGGTAAGTAGATTTGAATTCAAATTTATTTATAAAGCAATTTGTTCTGCCAGTGGTGAAGAAAAACTTCCCCAGAGCAAGAGAAAATAACCTTAATTGGAACCCATTACAAAAATAAATGAGTAAATATCTCACAATAATAAACAATAGAGTTTAGGTTGAAATAGATTTTAGATAACCTAAAATCAAGTGAGCAGAAGCACCCAGATTAATCAATAAAAGACTGATGGTAGAAGACGTGTATAAAACTAGCACCAGGCCATGCAATCAGCCTATACATTCATAAGTGAAAGAATGTGTGGTTCTAAAGATCCCACTGAATTTCAGTGTGGTGCTGAACTTGGATGTCACCATTGTCAGTTGGTGAAATATCTTCCCCCTATATATTTTACCATGAACTATGAGTGGTATTATTGACAACCACAGCAAGTCAGCCATGAACTAGTAGACCAAGATTTCAAGATCTGCTGTTTCAAGAGGAGTTCAAGATCTGCTGTTAGAGCTGCAAAAGAGGGACCAAGTCCAAACTATGGATTTAGAATGGGATGTTGTGAAAGCTCCTGTAGGTGTCCCAATAATTTTGTCCATATAGTGTACATTAGCAGCCACTCAGTTTTATAGTTCAGTCAAATGTTTTGTATTGTTTGTGGGTTTTAATGTGTAGCTTGAAATGTGCTGTCGCTGTTAAATGTTTTTCAGGGAACTGTGAGAAATGTTGTATGAGTGCATCCTGTGTGAGATTTGGGAAATTCAGATTTAGAAGAATATGAAAGTGAAGAAACTTCTCTCTCGCTCTCTTTTTTTATTTTTTTGGTCTGTTTTTTTTTAAAAATGAAGAAAAATGATTTCAATTCTATTTCCATGTCTGCCCACAGTTCTCCCAGGGGCTTGTGCAGCAATCACTTCATGCGACCGCACGGCCATATTGGATTGCGAGACGGCAACGGTACACAACAGCATTGAGCCATGGACTCATTTGGGATGAAATGTAATAAAAAAGATGATGTCTGTGGGGAAAAACAAGCTCCCTTTGGTCAATAGATTCTAGCGAGCCACTGTCCCGTCTCGGTTGGCAAGACGCATTACAGTGGAATACAATTTTAGCTTCTGGACCTCTACTGGCCGTTGATTCCCTGGACAGTTTAGTGAAGTGTAGAGCAGCGAGGGAGAGGGAGAGAGAGTGGGAGAACGGTGGGGGGTGTGCAGAGCTTCTGAAGTGCTTTCACGCTGGCCCAGTTCTGACAGGACACCCTCCTCCTACCACCTCTGCCCGAGCACCTGACCATGTGACATCTGGCCTCCTGGACCTAATGCTTTCCTGGCTCTGCTGGAATCAGCTGGAATGGGCTGGAACGACGCTCCAAAACTTTCGGCCTCTTGTAAAACAAGGCCGACGAGTTGCGCAGAGTTCCTCCGGCCTCTGGAAATGAATCTGGAGGCATTAAAGAAACACAGATCCTCCAAGGAAAGTAACAGAATCTGCCGCCGCAGCTGGTTTGATGTGAGCTCGTGAATCCGTCCAGTGTTATGATAGGGGGAGGATAGAGTATAGGCTTTACAGCAGATAGGAGACAGTTGATAAAGTTACAAAAACAAAAGCAAGACCAGATGAACGGGTCAGTTGCTTGAGAACACAGTTCGCAGAAATCATGGGTGTGGGGGAGAGTTTGTTTTTTGCCCTCGCCCTCTCGGTGTGGGAACAGAAGGCAAGGGCAGTTCTGATAAAGAGAGGTTGCGTGCAATGGATGTCCGTTAGCAGCCCCAGGAATTACATAAACACAAATATTCGTAAGTCAGTTCTCAGTCGGGTCAAGGTGTGAATGCGTGAGGGAAATACCGTCCACACCCTGCGTACCTTCATCCTGCGATTGTGCCCTTTGGCAGGATGTTCCTTCAGTCTGAAGGCTACTTTATTTTGCATTCTTTTTAATGCAACACACACACACACAAACCCACCCAACGGTCCTTCATTCCAGAATGTAGCTGTGGTATGTAATGTAGCCATTGCCACTTTGCCACTTTTCTCCATTCTAGTTGATAGAGGTGGTCAGAAATGCCACAACCATTTGTGGTCAAATGTCTAAGAGAGCATAATTGGCCTCACTCCTTCTGGGTGTGTTGGCAGGCTCTCCTTCCCCTCCCTTCACTTAGCGAATTACTAGTCAATGCAGGGGTCGGTTAGGTGATGTAACAGAACTGGCAGGTATTGTTCTCCAACAAGGCCATTCAGCTGTCCAATGATGTTGTGTTAGGAGCAGTTTAAAAAAAATGTGGTTGTCCAGCTTTACATGTCAGGAGGAAGCATTTGCTAGCCTTCACCCTCACAGTGTTTGTGGCATTGAAAATGTGGGATAATAATATATATATTATATATGTTTGACCGACCAGCTGTATTGGAATTTGGACACATCTATGCTGTGTGTGGCTTAAACCAGAATGTACTACATTTTAAGCTACAAGCATGAAGGTATGACCCTAATAGAGCACCACATTGCCACTGATAATAAGTGCATAGATTTCACATGGGGGCTCACCACAGCCCTCTAAGATTTAGGTAACCAAAATTAATCTAACCCTTACCCTAACCCTAACACAACCATAGTAGAATATATTATTTCCTGTTCTGAAGGTTCCATAACGTAGAAAAGCAGAGTGCTGTGGTGCCCACTGTCACACACATGCTGCCATGTCTAAGCTGGCTAAACATGCTAAATCAGTGCTAGAGTTATCTAGCTAGTCAGCATGGAGTAGTGGGATCGAGTTACCAGGCAAGGACAGCAACACCACCACTGCACACTGGGGACGTGAATCGGATAGCGACAGCACCTCTGTTTACTCATGTCTTCTTCACGTACATGACAGGCTGGGTAGTGTGTATTTGGCAAAACTGTGCCACCAATGCATAGGAGCTTCTTGTTATCCATTAACATTATCCCATGTGTGCAAATACGTTCAAGCAAATGTTACACATTTCTGGAGGTGCACCTCAATAAATTTTATGAGGTCTTGTTGCAAAATGATCAGTATTTTTAATTTCGATTAGTACAAAAATTTGATTTGGTCACTGCATTTGTGTAACTGTCATCTATGTTGGAAAAACTAACTAATATTTGCATGCTAATATTTTGGTCTTCTCTGTTCCCTTTTGTCTTCTCTTTAGCATTAAAGAAATTACATATTAAAAAAGCTCAAACGATCATATGATAAATATCCCAGTGTTGGAGAATGTAGGTATGGTATTACAATAAAGGCAATTTTATGTTTGACATCCTGGAGTACTTTAGATGGGACACTTGGTGTCTGTGTGAACAATATCTCCTTTTCAGAGCTTCGTACAGTACAGCCCCTCACGCCCTCCCCCGCTGGGTTTTAGCTCTGCCTGTGGACTCCTTCAGCCACTAACTGACAGGCCTGGTGACTTAAAGCAGATGTCCACATTATCTGTGCGCTCTCACTTTATGTCTCTTCTTATGCTCGCCGTAACGGATATTTGTCTCCCAGCGTACTTTTATGCATTTGACTTGGATCGCCCTGGGACAGCAGGCTGTCTAATGAATGCATAAGGCCCCTTCAAAGGCATCAGAAGGAAGCATGCCTGTACAATAAATTCTTCTGCCAAAGCAGGCCATTTGGAAGCCTTCCAAGAACGGCTTTCCCACAATAGCTGAGGCTGTTGCCAAATGCTCTTTTCTTTTCTTTTTTTTTTTCTTCCCTCAGTTAGCTACGTTTGTCTTTAGTGTTAGGGTGATGATAATCTCCTGGCTACAGCAGATGTAGTGTAATTACTAGAGATTGAGCAGGGACGCTGTCCTGCTTCAGCTAAAAGACATTCATCTGAGAAAATACTCACAACACTGCACCCTCTGGAACAGATGTTTAGGATCAGCCTGAGAAAGGCTGCAAATGTCGTTTTTAGGTTGCTTTGGAAATCATGTTAATGGCTGTGGTTGTCCTTGAACATTTACAGCTATGGTATTTGCAATGTAAGCTATGGGAACAGCATATCTACTTAATGTGCCTGTGCATTACAAGGTTCTTAAATGGTGCCTGGGTGTACAATTCTAAGAAAACAAACTTCTATTGGTAGAGAAGCTTTACTTTATGTGGAGGTTCTTTGACCGAATCAGTGGTAAACCATGACCATGATTAAGAGTCCTGGCACAGAGCTGCATCCACTGCTTTCCATTTCTACAGCTGAATAAAACCTGGTTCTCACTGTTAGTATTGAAAGTCAGAGGGCAATCTAGAACATCCAAAAGCTTAGAGCAGGGCTGCCCAATCTCTGGTCCAGAAGATCTACCATCCTAGAGAATTCAGTTGTCCTTAAAGGCCTTTACCTGGGTTCGATTTGGAGCTACGCTCTTTAAGTTGGTGGAGCTCCAAAATCAGGACTGAGCAGCCCTGAGCTAGAGTAACATTTTAAAATATATTTATATAGCTGATTATAAAAAAAAAAGTGATTTGTGGATTCCTATGTCAATGAGTAACGCTGGTGGTAAGGTGTAAGGTCTTCAGTACCGCTCCTGGAGGCCCAACCCATGAGTGGGCACTTTACTAAGATACTTTATTAAGATACTATAGGGAAAACTACTACTACTGCTACTACTACTACATAACCACCTACTAGAGGTATTATTCAATACATTACAGGGTTTGAATACAACAAATAGGATGATTCTATTAAATAAACTGTACAGAAAGGATTTTGAGGACAGACGTCCCTGAGGGAGCCCCAAAATATGGATTCCTTAAATAATTATCCATTGGATGGACTAATAATATTCTGGCATCACATGAAAATCTTTTCTGGCACCTTTATTTTTAACAGAGAAAAGCCTCTCAATTTTTTTCCATTTTGAATATCTCAGTGCCGTGCCACACAGGCAGCCGGTTTATTATCTGTTGCCTTCACTCATTCTCAGACTTCACCACAATTTCATCAAACTCTATTTTACGGCCTTGCAAAATGTAAGAGCGTGGCCCTCGTTCACTTAGTAAACATGCCAAAGCGAACCCGTCCGCTTCCATTGGAAGTAATCAGTTAAATTGGAAATGAGCTCCTCTTTCGAAACTGCTCCTTCCATTATGAGCGTCCTCCTGAAAAAATCAATACCACTGTAAATGCAGAGGGATGTGGCATGAATACAGCGCTAGTTTTCAGTGGGATAAAGTATCTCTCGGGGCAGAGAGTTAGAACAATGTTAAAAGGCATCCTAAGAACTCGGCTAAATGCGGCAATCAATACAAAGCTGTACAAACCTAGTGGGGAAAAGTGCCAGAGGACTGGAAAGAGAGCAGGGACGTGACCTAACTGTTATATGGGCCAGAGTTCTTCGTTTGATACACCGTTTTCCCTCAAGCGCTCATGCAAAGTAGGGGTGATTATATGATGTTCACCAATTGCATTACAAAGGCTCTGCCGGAGAAAAAAAGCGCACACCCTACTTAGTATGTATGAAAACATTTCTTCCTCTGCTTCAGCAACTGCCGCCACCTCAGTTAGGACCTAAGAAGCGAATTTTCCAATCCAGACAACCACCTTTATCTACGGGGGCTAGACCACGTCCTCTGACAGTCTAGCACTCACTTCTTTCCTCACCCATCTTAAACTTTTATGCAAAATTCAAGTTTTCAAGTTATGCTTACTAATAAATGTTAAATAAATATAACAGTAAATAATAAGTGAAAGAAATACAAATCATGTCATTAAATATAATTAAAAATGAATATGTATAAAATCCTTAAAAATTCACAAAAGAAAAAAATTGACAAAAAGAGGAATCTTGTGTTTCTCATGGTCTGATGTACTGATAAACAGTTTGACAAAGAGAATAGTTTCTCAAAGTATCAGATGTATATCGTCCTGGTAGGTGGAGCTTGGAGGCAAACATAATTGCAGGTACTTTATTAAACACAAAACCAACAAAGCAAAATGGATCCAAAGAAACTAAGATGCCAGGCTAAGACGCCATGACCTACCATGAACACATACAAGACCAGACCAACAAACACTGGAACAAAGGGACTATTTATACAAAGACCAACAAGCAACACCTAAGACCAACAAGAGGGTGGGGCTACAGAGAAGGCACAGGTGGGAACACTAATGACAAGGCGGGGCTAGGGTGGAGACAAGACACAAACATAAACTGAGCCATGTGCAGCTGTGCTTCCCCAGGAAGGGAAAACCCACAGACAAGACAAATATACCTGTTACATGTACAAAATACTTTTCCACTTGGTGCTACAAAAGGCTAATATAGCTAACAAGTAATGGGAAAATGTGGCTTCATAAACACTCTACATAAGCAAAATAGATATCGCTAGGGGCACAGCAAGGGATTTTGGGCCCCATGAAAAGAAATTACACTTGGTCCCAAAACTCTAACTTGTCAGTCACGCAAAAACTGTGTGGTACCTGTAAAGGAGAAAGAAAGGACCTGCTTAATTTTCAGTGGAAGTAGATGTAAAAACATTTTATCCCAAGTCTTTTTGGAGCATTTCTATTGGTCCATTCATTGTGAAATTCTGACACAACTGCTCAATTCATATAGAAAAGAACAACTGCCCAATTCATATTATGTCATAAAATGGAAAACTGCAAAAATGAAGACACAAGGCTTTGCTTGTTCTATACAGACATGTTCATTTAGCTAAAACATCAGTAGCAGCCACCTTGAAGCCTGGATTTCCTGTGTGTTGTCTGACCTGTTCTTTTAAGCCCATTAGTGTCAAGGCGCAGTTCAAATCCATTTGAATCTGAAGCGTATCAGTTTAATTTCCTTCTGGCCCTTGTACCACTGAGGCTGACTAGACTACCCTTTCCTGCCCGCACGGTCTGTCTGGCACGGCTAAGTGCTAGACGAGACAGCACTTACAGTAGGTAAATAATAAATTAAGTGGCGGGGAAGCTGTGAATCGAAAAGGTTATAAACAGCCCCAAATGGCTTCCAGATCTCTCGGACTGTAACCAAGTGGCATGCAAAAAAAGAGACCATGACAGAAACTGTATGCTCAGTATCAATCAATACATGAACCTCACCCAAACAACGTTGGAACAATATCATCTAAAACCCATGATTTGCATAATCAATAACAAAGATCAGCAGAGAGTCATTTTAGCACTCTCTGAGCTTGTAACATGGTGTTTCTTTGTGAAAGGCGAAGAACAGCCCTGAACATGCCTTAGATAGTTCTACTTTTCTCCAAGGTAGGTGATGGAAACTCCATTATATTCCCTACATTCAAACCTTAAGGTTGAATCATGGGTAAATTAATTTTTCAACCTCTGTATTTAATGCAGCCTTTTTTCCTGGGTATGTATTAGAAGATTTTAGCAGTAATATTGTCTCTAGGTCTAGCGAAAACTTTGCATTTACCTAATTATAACATTTGATTTAATAACACTTTCAGCCTTTTCAGATTTTAATAAACTGTTTAAGGGGTTAATAAAAAAAGGGCTTCTCTTTAGTAGCTTACACCTCATAATCATTGCAGTTTCATTACACAAAGGCAGGGTGATATGATGTGGTAAGTACAGTATACTCTAGCAAGAAATACTGCTACCCTCATTTCATTCCTCATGCATGGACACCCCATCTAAGGAATGCAGTGAGCTACTTTAAGTTGCACCCATTGCTGACACGTATGTGCAAATGCACACACACACAGCAAGTATTTTAATACATGTGATTTTATAAGAAACAATGAATGAGCCGGTGTCCCAAAACTTTTGTCCATATAGTGCGTAGCCAGTGGAATGGGTGTCAGAGGACTAGAGACCATGGAAGTCAATTATTATGAAGGAGAATAAGAGACTTAAAATCCACAATGAGTATTTTACACTGTATGTGGAAGTGGACAGGGGGCACTGTAGATATTAGTATGTGTGAGAATCCAAGCAGCTACAATGTGGACAATCTGCAGTTCCTTCGGCCCACAGGGAGGAAGCCCAAAGAGAACCGAGTACTGCAGTAGTCAGGTCTAGATGCAGAGACATAGATGTAAAACAACAAGTCTGGCTGTGTTTCTAAGATGTGCATATGCTGTTTTAGTGATGTTTTAATGTGAACATCAAATTCTGGATGAACTCAAGAATGGTACAGATTCCTAACCTAGGCAACAGAGGACATCATTCAATCAGGAATAGAGGTGGGGTGTCTGGTTTTCTTTAGGGAGGCTGGAGATGCAATTAGCATTAGTATCATGATGTAATTTTAAGAAATCCTAAGTCATCCAAGTAGTTAATCAAACCAGTAGGTGGGAGTGTGTCTGAGCCTGGCCAGAATCAGGTTCTTCAAGGCTTCTTTACCAAAGGAAATAATTTTATATAGAATCATGACAATGCCTTCACTACATTAGGGTTGGAGAAAAGTTTTTTTGCATGGTTAAAAGGTTCATTGGATTGGTGGAAAACCTTTAGTAGATGTTACTGTATGTAAAAACTGTTTTTATATGGCACGAAAAAGGCAAGTCGAATAACCCTTTTCAGCACCCTTTTTGCTTGGAGTGTATATGTAGATTTGCATATCCTCTGCATAGCAATATAACTGGAGGCCATTCTCTCTAAGAATATAGCCAAGACGTACCATGTATATAATGAAAAGGGCTGAGAATTGAGCCCTGGGGAACACCATGAAAGACCTGAGATGGGCCAGACCTAAATCTGCCTATAGAAACAAGTTCTCAAGTCTGCACAGCAGAATATCATTCTACACTAAATGGAGGTCCAAGTATGTTTAACAACCCAGAATCAGATGACATAAATATTTATTCATGAGGTTTGTGAACAAGTTGGACAACAAAATATGGCGGAAAAACATGCCACAATTAAAAACGCTCATGAAAAACTGTATGTTTATTTTATGAACATTACCAAATATATACTATTTAGGTAGAAACAGGAAAGAAAATCAGACAACTGGCAAAGAATCAATGGATTTATGCATGTGCTTTTTTTTACTGGTTGTTGTTTTTATTTACATTAACACCTACATTATCATTAACTAGGCAAAGTTTGTTCACCATCTCTTTTTTTCACCTCTTATTTTGTGGTCCTAAACATGAATACAAAAAGGGCAACATCGGACTCAGTGACTGGATCACTTAAAAACTCAATCATATCACCATCCTTAATATCTGCCTTGTATTTTAAAAGGACCAGAGGGAAAACGGGCCTTTTTTTGGTTGATAAGGTCAGTGTCTCTGTGTGATTGACCTCTGTTTGGGGTCACACATCCAAGGTTAAGACCTTATTGGACTTGTCTCCCTCAGGCTTGTATTTCCGAGATTTTAAATCAGAGCTTTTGTGTCTTGGGGCTTGCCATGTCATTATTAAAGCTAACAGGCACTGTTTCTCTAAAAGCCTGCGATTCACTAAGCTTTTAATGATGTCCTTGCCTTTGGTAAATCTCGGAGGGATGAGGCAACAGGACAGAGGATCCATCAGACAAATGCGAGGCCCTAGAGAAGGAGGAATGCTTACACGTTTATATTTATATATATATAAATACACACACACACACACACACACACACACACACACACACACCCCACCACCACCACCACTCGATTAGCATTCAAGAGAGAGCTTCATGAGATTCATGAGAAAATTCACGCTGCCAAATGACCATGGCCAACATTTCAATATAGTAAGATTAGGTTTTCATCTTTATTGTTTCATTTATCAGCGCCTGTTGGCTGGTGCTGCCTTGAGGATAGTGGCTAATTTGTTATGATTCCCTTCCGTGTGATATGAGGCATGCAGCAATGGCAGTCAGAATCTTGTGGAATACGTGGATGATGGTAAAGGGATGCACTGGGGATGCAAAGGGATACAAAATAATTGTATATATAATACATAGATATATATATATAATTGTTAGTGGACACTCTTTCTAATGAATGCATTCAGCTACTTTAAGTTGCACCCATGACACAGATCATCACACACACATCTAGTCCCTCTAGAGAAGTATTGTCTATATAGCATAGGAGACTCTGGAGCAGATAAACATGAACCTGTTGGCACCATGCCTAATGCCAGGCATGGGCTAGATAGGTGAGGTAAGCCCCCCAGTATTGAGCTGTGGAGCTGTGTTCTCTGGAATGATGGTGGTCCTTCCAATACTTTTGGGATGATTTGGGGAGTTGGGAATGAGGTAGGGTTGTGATCATCCAACATCCTGATCTCACTAACATGCTTGAGGCTGAATGCATTCAAATCCTTACAGTCATGTTAAAAAATCTAGTAGACAGCTTTTCCTGGACTGTAGAGACTTACTCCAACAGAAGCAGGATAAACTCTTTTTAAATACTCTTGATGTTGGAAGAAACCATGAAAGAGCAGGTGTCCATATACTTTTGTCCATATATTTTTCACATGCTGGAATATATGTTCATGGATGGCAGGAGCAGAGCCTACCCTTTCGGCAACGTGGCAGGACCTAACTGGAAGCGGTGGGGAGAAAGGAGGGGTAAGATGAGACGTCGGCATCTGAAAGCAGCAGAGTGGGCGTGTACGTCGCATTCTTTTAAAAACAGGTGGAAGCTGGTTATTGCTCGGACTATTAAGTGACGTAGCATTAGTGCTCCACTCTAACCTTATGTTAATGCTTATCTTGTAGATCTGTGTTAATTCAGGACGACGCTAGCTTTCCTTATGCTCTTACATCTGGATTGGTCTGAAAAATATTATTTGTTATTGCGCACTGGCGTGTTCAGCATGCAGTCGGTTCTCTGAATTGTCACATTTCTATATAGAATCATTACTTCTACTAAAGAACGTTGAAGAACCTCTTTGTATGGTTTGGTCCTCTCCCCGCATCTCTGGTTCACATATAACCTTCAAAACTCCTCTACTACATTATTTCTTTCATCACAACATATCCATAAATAAATATCACCTCTCATTTAGATGTGCAGTGGATCCTTGCCCTCTGGCTTAGCCCCTGTCCAGCAGCTGCCTCTGTGACACACACCATCTCCCCTTGTGTATGGAATTCATGTAAACACAAAGTTCTTAGGATTTGCCACTGTTATTGATTTCAGGTCGAGTTCAGACTTTATTGATCTTCACAACTATTTAAGGCAGATGAAATTCCTAGACACTGGTTTCCTAGAGCTACATTTATGAACAGCCATAATTAGACCATTAACACACTCATGCTGCAGTATTGCTATAATGGCTCTGCCTCAGTTGGGGAGTTATGTTAACCATAAAGATTCTGAAAAGACTAAAAAGTCTGACACTCTCTCATGTCTAAAGACAATTTGTCATTACTAACAGATGATTTTGCAAAGACTGGGGATCTTGCAAGGCCATTATTTACAAGACTGCAACTAGATTCCTTTTAAGATTACTTCCTGTCATGCCTCTGGTGAAAATTGACAGGAAAATAAACTCTTAAACAATGGAGCAGAAACAGAAGCAGCTTTTGGCCACAGCTGCTCTTGGGTTTGTTCGGAACCATAAAAAAAGATGCCTCAGAATGTGGGAATGTGGGCATCTTACAGCTCCCTGGGTCACTCTGGTCCCTGTTCTTAGGACAGCTTCAGTTCCATTACATTGAAGGGTCATTATTCCAGTTCCTGCTTCGGTTCCTGGGTCCCTCCAGTTTCAGGTCCATAGGTCACTCAATTTTTGGTTTGCTGGGCCGCTACACCTCGAGGAGTCACTCTGGTTCCTGCTCCCTGGTCCGCAGCTATCCTGACCACATTACACCAAACAATTGAGATGGCGGGAGCACACTGCAACTCTAGGAAGACTCACATGATTTTATTCCAACATTGGAAAATTGTCTGCGACCGTGAAATCATTTAAAAAAGTCATTTGGTGTAAGGCCAGGACTAGACTCTCCAAGTTCTGGTTCCTCCTGGGCTCCACCCAATCACACCACCCTCACACACCTGCAGCCTATCATGACCTCATTACCTCTCTAATATATACTCATCTGTTTGACTAAGCCAGTTGTGAAGTCTCTTTGTTAACCTGAGTTCTGACTTGGCTGCATTGTTCCTTTAGTTTGTGATATGGAATTGCCCGTGCTGCACCTTCCTGTCTGTGTTTTGACCCCTGTCTGCCTTAAGGATGATGAGTATTGGTTTAGTCCCAGCAAATACAGCCTGCCTCAATACTCATTTCATTACAGATGGCTTCACCTACAAAGGGTTGTCCCCCTGTGGTAACAACCATGCCAGTCTGCTCACCAACAGACTGGCATGGGTTCACCAGGGGGCTCTCAAGCCCCACCACTGTGTTCCAGATTGAGAAATCTAAAGTAGCTTTTATAGCTTCACCTCGACGAGGTCCTATCTCAGACTGGGCGACTTCCACGCTGGTTTTCCTGAGCAAGGCCACTTACTCACTTGGTCACATTCAGACACCCTCTTCCAAGTGGTGTTTGACCCTCAACTCGACAAGAAGGCTCTCTGAGAACTTTTTGAGGTGGTGCTATACCACCTTTGGGCCAGGCCCTGTGTCACCAGGGGACTACTCCACTTCCACCACCCCAGATTGACCTCTTCCAGCTCCCTAGGTTGCTCTTGCGTTGACCCCTACTTTCAGGCCAGCTTCAGTTCCAGTACCTTGAAGGGTCATTGTTCCAGTTCCTGTTCCCAGAGCCGTTCTTGCTTCAGGTCCCTCCAGTTTCAGGTCCACAGGTCACTCCATTTTTGGTTTGCTGGGTCGCAACAGCTCTCCAGAGGTCTACTCTGGTTCCTTTTCCCAAGAAGGCTTATGTTCCTGATTTCAGGAAACATACCATTTACTAGCCCTGGCCCTGATCAGGACCCTGCCCTTGCTTATAGGGCATTCTATGGATTACTGTCTGCCATGGACCTCTGGGCCTCTGTTTTGTGCTTCAGGGCCCATGCCTAATACAAGGGGCTCTGTATTAGGCATCCCCCCCATCTGGGGAGACTCAGATTGTACTGTATCAGCTCTAGCTTCTGTTAGGCTCCATCCAGTTACACTGCTTACACACATTGAGCCCATCATGACCTCATTAAAACTGATTTACCCCTTTTGTGTAAATAAGTGAGTTGTGAGGCCTCTGTGTTAACTGTGTGAAACGTTCTGAGCCATGGTCCTATCTAGTTGCATTTTTTGTATCTGACCTTCTTTCCCTTTTCTTTTGGACCCCTGGTTTAGCACAAAAAACCTGTTAGCAATTGCAGCCTGCCTAACTCATTACAAGTGTGAGAATAAGCAGCTGTAAGAAATCAGAATTCCAGATACCCTAATTACCATGACATTGCTTTGGCCAGGAAACAAATACAGTGCCATGAAAGTATTTGCCCCCTCTTGATTTTGTGTTTTTGTGTATTTGTCACCTTAAATGATTTCAGATCCTCATACAAATGTAAAATAAGACAAAAACAGCTTAAGGAAACACAAAACATTATTAAATTATGTTTCATTTGTGGAAGGAAAAAAGTTTTGCAACCCCCACATTTTCCTGAGTGAAAAAGTATTAAGCCATGTTTAGCAAAACAACTGCAATCAAATGCTTCTTATCACTGAAGACCAATCTTTCACATCACAGTGGATGAATTCTGGACCACTCTTATTGCTGAATTGTTGTAATTCAGTCTCATTGTAGAGCTTTTGAGCATGAACTGCCCTTTTAAGGTCTATGACTAGACCACTCCAAAACCTTTTTTTTGAGCCAATCATGGGTGGACTTGCTCTGGTGGACTTGCATTGCATTGTTGTCTTGCTGTGAAAATATATTCAAAAAATAATTTACATGCATTCTACATAATTAAAAATTAAAACTACCCAATAAACTACCTCATCAAACTACCCAAGTTCAGATTTTTAGAATGCCTGCTTCTTTGCATTAGCCTAACTTGTTCTGATCTTGAGTGAATTTTTGAGTTTGAGTTTACTCTGAAACCGAGGCAAGATCGAGTCAATATAAGGTCAAGACTGAGACATAACCAAGATCATTCAGTTGCAGTCCTGGGACCTGCACTGTAAAAACAAGACAAAAATGAAAAAAGATTGTATTAAAACGGTCAAATGACTGCAATGGGCAGGAATGCAGTCAAATTGTGTGGAAGCATGAGAGTAAACACTAGCACACAGCCAGCACAGAAAAATGGTAACTTGCTCTTACAGCCTACAACACTGAATATAAAATATAGAAGGACACCAAGAGAAAGTGGCCCTGGGGAAACCACAACACATTGCTGATGAGTGTCAGTGACTGGAGGACTGTATGCAAATAGATTGAACCAGGAGCCAATAGCTATAAGTTTTACTCAGAGGTTTTATTGCACAAATAAACCCTACAGATCAGTGTCTATCATTAAAACAGCACATGTTCAGAAATGAGTAAATTCAACATCAGTGCAGTTTCTATTTTTAAATATAACTTACACCATTCCCATTGGCTCCTGGCACTGTGAGTGTGTTGTTGTTTTCTCTAGGCTAGCTTCTTATTGGTATACATATTTACACACTGCACTTATCTTTTAAACAGTGGTTTTCTCTACAGAGTTTATCATGTTGTCAGTGTCTGATGGTGTTCAATAGTAACAAATCAATTCTCTGTAGAGCCTTTAATGAACATTTCTGTGAAATTATTGCTTTTCCACTGATTTTGAATTGAGATATTTGACTTTAACTTAGCTGTTTTTGCTAGTCTTTGCTGCCAGCCATTTGACATGTTTTTTTTTTTTAGATTTACAGGGAAATTACAAAGAAAGAAAATACATAATACATAATTAGTAATGACATACACCTTTTTATAATGAGCTGCATGTTTAATTACAGACAACTATTGTAGTTTTACATACAATTGCAAAAAGAAAACAAGGGGAAAACACAAGAAAACAATAAAATAAAAATAATAAAATAAAAATAATACTAAATAATAAAATAAATAATTTATAGTTTCTGTAAATAATAAGAAATGTAATTTATAATTATTGGCACAATACTTAAAATACCAGTTGGCTTGTTAATTAACAGATAATGTCTGTACATTTGCAGGGTTTTGTATTAAATAAAAAAAAATGGTTGTATGTAAAGATATGTAAAGATATATTCCATAAAATTCAGATTTTTTTGTACACATTGCGGTTAATTACACAAAACAATGTGGTTAATTATGATCAATCCTTTTTTTTTTTGGCTCTAGCACTCACTGTGGACTCTTTAGCAGAGTCAGATGTTCAGTGTGACTCTGCTTAATCTGGAATGGCCTGCTTACCACGTGCTTCCTTACTGCTTTTAATGAAATAAAGACTTGGAATTGTTCCATCTGGTTTGGAGAGGCATTCTTCGTCCCTGTAGATCGTTTTATGACTATATATGAGTAACACATGCATGAATACAGCACTCCCAGAGAAGGTATAGCCTCTAGCCCTTGCTGAGAAACGCTATTAATATTCCAGATTTGCATTGATAGTCTGTCCTTATTAGGCTCCTAATGAAGATAAAAATGTGTTATGTGATTCTGATGCTGAAACTATATAAATGCAAATCCAGGCTGGGCCTGGCAGGCTTTTCGCAGGCCCCGAACAGCAGGACGGAAGCCCTTTCAGTCAGGCGGCCTGTCGCATGCAGATACGTAAACAATTTCAACGACCAAATTGATTCCCTTTTATTCCTTTTCGCCTTTCTTTTCTAATCATTTCAATGGCTCTGTGCTCAGTCCGCCGGAGTATTTGTCAGGTGATTCTGTCACAGCGGAAGCTTTTTGAATGCCCTGATCAGGCTTGAAGCACAGGAACAGATGCAGAGATGGGATTTGCTGAAACAGCGCAGTTTTAGATGCATTTCAGTGGACTATTATTTATAATGGATTGTAAAAGGAATGTGCTGGACAAATATGTGCCTACACAGTAGAAGGCAAATGTTCGGACACACCCACTCCTTATTTGTTTCCAGACAAATCACAGAAATTTAGTCATTTATTAACATCATCAAGTTTTAAATGACAATTTTTATACTCTCAGCCCAAATATAGGAACTAAGCTTCAGAAACAACACATTTTGAATTGTAAATTGTGATGATATAAAAACCAACACATTTACATACAGTGCATTACAGTACATTACATTTACCAATTTCAACTTTTAGCCAAGTTTTTTACTGAAGCACAATTTCGAGTAGCCAGTTAAAACAGAGCTTGTTATACTGTGTTTTTATTGTAGAATTTCACAAAGACCTATACAAGACATGTGTAGAATATGTTCCTTCCATACTGTGAAATAACACACATGGAATTACTGAGTGAACATCAAATCAACACTATTTTATATTTTAGTGTCTTTTAAATAGGCCTCTTGCCTTGGTGCATTTTGTGTAGTTGTTGGAACAAACCCTGTATCTCCCTTTATTTATTTATTTTTTAACATATGCCAGCTTTATATTGTTTGGAAAGTTCATGATAGACAGAGAAACACAAATTGTAATAAAATCTTGCCAAATTAACTTAAAAGTTAAGTTTTTCAGTTTTAGCCTTAAATAATTTTTTTTGTAAATAAAATCACAAACAGACTTGAACTTTACCTTACCCCTTTCAAACAGCCCACATTTCCAACATTTATGTATAAACCTTTAAATCGAAACACTGATAATACTTAAGTATAGACAGACATTGTAATCCCATTAATCATTTTATTATAAATTTGTATTATTATTTTATTAATTATTATTATATATATTAAGCAGCAACTATAGCAAATTAGACACCTTTTCTGTGTATCATACATCATCATAATAAAACATTTTTATTCTGTCATAAAGTCTTACAAGCCAATAATTGCTAAATGATTAAATTGTTCAGAGTTATGTTACTTTGACTAGCTTACTATAAAATGTCAAACATCTTGAATTATGCTAATGCAGCCTGGTTTTACACCAGAATTGGACTGTTCTTGTAATGCTTTTTACAGCAGTCGGTCATGAGATAAACCTTGTGCTGTACTTTGTTCACATGGTACAGAATAGATTTGTGTGTGTGTGTGTGTGTGTGTGTGTGTGTGTGTGTTCTCATTACTGCAATGTGTGCCAGAAGTTTAAAAGACCACACAGATTTACACATTTACCCCGAAACCTTTCATTTATGGCCTTGTGGCAGGACTCCAGTGTTACAACACTGTATAAAACCGCTGTTAAATGACCTAAATCCCCCTTGTTCGGCTTAATAAAGTTATAATAAACAGCTGTTTAATTAGCAGGTATTTGCTTGATAAGGACTTGGTATGATAAGGTTTAACAGGGGCATTCACCTTAT
This sequence comes from Salminus brasiliensis, assembly GCF_030463535.1. NCBI lineage: Eukaryota > Metazoa > Chordata > Actinopteri > Characiformes > Bryconidae > Salminus > Salminus brasiliensis. Next base: position 11,931,951 of record NC_132894.1, on the reverse strand, counting down.
GGAACTCACCCCAGTTAATGCTCAATAAAGTGCTAACTAGAAGCCAGCTAATTCCCTACTACTGGCTTGTAAAGGCTTACTATGGCCTTTACAAGGGTGACATAATATGCCCTTTACTGAAGTGTTACCAAAATATCTTCCCAATTATGAAGAACCCATATTCACTTGAGAATTCACAGACTGGTTCTCTACACCATCAGCAGAGTGTACTTAGCCACTTAGACTCTGAGGCATCAGGTTTGTTGGGATTGAAAGTGGTTTCCTGCCTGCACCTTAAAAAATAAAGGTTCCTTAATGGCTATTGGCTTGAACACTAAGTTCCAGGAGGAACATGTACTTGGTATTGAACCTTAACATTAATGGAATGTTCTTAAATCTTTAAAAAGGTACCTTCCACTCACACATCTCATTTACAAAAGGGGTGTTTGTTGTTTCTCAACCCAGTGCTTGAGGCTCAGTGTTCTACATAGGCTCTCATTCAATATAGCACCTAAAACGCTTCCACCAAAAAGAGTTCCACTATCATTGCGAGGCCAAAGATATGTACAGCACTGTACATAACCTTTCTTACTTAAAGTGTAGCATGTTGGGATTTGGCATAGAGCAATTATGTGTAACTGTCTAATGGGCCCCAAAGACCGGATTGGGAAACACTGCACTGTAAAGAACTTCTGCTGTAGTGTAATGTTATTTCTTAAACACAGTAGATTGCTGTACAAATAGTGTATTCTGGGAGATACGGATCAAACATCTCGAGTTTGATCCGTAGAGTTCACAATGTCAGATTTCACACCAATTAACTGTTTTTGGAGCACATGCTGGGAAAGGGAGTGGGATTTTGAGGAAACATGAGCAGCCTGTATCTGAATATATGGCAGAAATGGGGTTGGACTTCCCAGCAGCTTGACTTTGTTTAATTAACTCTTGTTATTTTTACATCTATAGCTTCATTACCTGTTTTTTTTAACACGTTATTCTCACCACGGTATGCTTGGTGAGAATAATGTGCTAAAGTTAGTGTCAGGTTCACAGTCTTAAAGATCAGCAGAAGAGCATGTAACTGCTATTATGTCTTAAGCAGTAACTTAAACATTTTAATGCTATTCTGGATACCTCCATGCCCATACTGTCCACTACTAATTCAAGTACAAACAGCAGTTAATTCATACACCAATCAGCTATAACATATAAGTACAACTGACAGGTGAAAGTGAAAAATACTGATTACCTTCATCTACAGTGGCATCTGTCAACGAGTAAATATATTAGGCAGAAAGTGAACAGTCAGTTCTTGAAGGTGATGTGTTGAAAGGCAAACCATGATGGCTAGACGACTAAAGGGTCAGATCATCTCCAAAACATCAGGCAGTATGGTCAGTACCTACCAAAAGTGGTTCAAAGAAGGACAACTGATAAACCGGTGACAAGGTCATGGGCACTGATGCGATCCATGGAGGCCTTGCTGGATTTGCTGCTAATGTCTTGGTGACAAATACTGCAGGACGCCTTCAGAAGTCTTGTGGAGTCCATGTCTCCAGTGGTCAGATTCTTTGCAGCGGCACAAGCAGGACCTACTTAATGTATTACTTCACTAGGTGCTAGTGTTATTGACACAGCTAGACTGGTAAATGTAGCAACACTACCTGTATATTTTACAGGTGTTTTTTTACAGTATGCTTTTCAGAACCATTTTTGTGAAATAGAGCTTTGCAACAAACCTTTCTTAAATAAAAAAAAACTCACACAATCTGGTCAGCGTTCCTGTTCAGATCTTGAAATGAAAGGTTCTACAATATAGCTCCAAAGAACATTTCTTTTTTGGCGCCTTTATTTTTACAAGTGTGGGCAATACAACCTCACGAAACAACCTACCCTCACATTAAGGCTTCTGGGGCAAAGCTGTATTAGTAAAAGAAGAGGGAAAAAAAAGACATCAAAGAGCAGAGCTTCATTGTGGTCTGAAAATCACTTTCATCTATTTTTGTCCCTAAAAATGGATACAAGACAGCATTTCCTTTTACTGTCCTGCGTTTCATGCACAGCATGCTGCTCAGGCTGGAGCTGCAAATGAAATGTGGCACCTGTTTTTCTGGACGTCTGAGAACGAAACATTCTGCATCTATCTGAAAGTGGCACAGGGCCTCCTTTGGTGGCGGCTCAGCGCGAAGCATTTCTTAATGGACCCTGGCGTCTATTATCCACGAGGCTCAGGTGTGATTGCCTTTAATTTCGTTTAACACACTGGCTCTGTTTATTCTGCTCCCGTAGCTGGAAAATTGATTTCCGTGCTTTTGCGCTGTTCATTATTCACCAGCCAACGAGCCTAAATGCGCCGAAATAAAACATGAAACACTTATGAGTTTTAATTAGCTTTCGCTGTTCCTACTTTCTCGTGCAAAGTGACAGAGGAGCATGAGGCATGAAAAGATAGAAGGGGGGGGGGGCTTTTTTAGTGGTCACTAGATAGAAACCAATATATAATTCACCCAGTTAGTGAACTGAGCCAGTGTGAAGGGAGAATATGCAAAAAGACAGTGTGCACTCAGACCATTACATGCTTTCTGTGAAAGTTGTTTTGGAACTGGACTGGCCAAGACAGATACTGCTGATCTTTCCTAAATTAAAGCAGCAGTATGTGAGAATTTGTATTTTTCGCTCCTGGGCTCCCCCTACAGTTGGAGAGTATAACTCACATTTACTTCCCTGTAGGAAATACAAATCTAAAATGTGTATGTGCAGTTGTTGTTCACAAACTGAGGGATTCAGAAACCTGCATGTGGACTGACAGGGTAGAGTAATGTTAAAGGATGTGTGCAGCTCCACCAAAGTCACACAGTGTAGTATTTGTGCTGCATTCCAGCCTGGAGTGGCAATGACAGAGACGGCTTTCTCCCTGTTACAAGTCAGTGTACCATTACATTTACATTTATATTTAAGGCATTTAGCAGATGCTCTTATCCAGAGCGACTTACAAAAGTGCTTTGCTGTTTGCTTAAGAATAACCTCAGCTAGTTTGAATAGGCTGAAATTCAAAGATACTTCTAAGTTAAGACTACTAAACACAAGTCAATAAGGTGACCACTCTGCTTTCATCAAAATTATTTTGAAGTTACTTTACTGACTTCCTCTTACAGCTACAGTGGGATCAGGGTAAGTCTCTTAGGTGAGAAATGATCATTGACCATGCTCTTCAAGAAAGATTTTGATGCTTGAGCCTCGTAACTGAGTAAACAATTACTCGTGATTGTGATGGTTAATACGGTAAAAATCAATGTCTCCATTAACACCGCACAAGAAAGGGACTGTCCCTTGCACACTGGAGTCCCTCCATTGTGCATTCTGGAAATAACCTCAATATGTAGGATATACCACTGTCCTGAAATAGAAGATGACAGCATGCGGCAAATGTTGTAACTAGAGTTCCACACATTCAAGTGCAAAGTATTATATTAATTAGTATTGAAAAAACCCTAGTTTAACTTTTAACTTTTAACATTTTCCATTTTTATTATTATCAGCTACAGTCTTAGCAAAAAATGGTTCTATAAATCTTGGGGCCCACTGGATGGCTCCACATATTTGCTCTCTCCCAGATGCCAATCTGCTACACTGTAAGAAGAAATGCTCTGCATGCCACTGAAAACAGTCATTTGACACACTGTAAAAAAATAAAAATAAAATGATTACTAGAGCACTTTTGAGTTAACTTAATTTCTTCTAACACAAGTTTTTAGTCAGAGTTTCTCTCCCTCATTTTGTTTTCTGTTCATACACATATGAAGATTAGAACTTCCCTCATCACACGATGCCCCAATACTGGGAGGCTTTTGCTGGGATTTAAACTTCTGATATCCTCACACTTGATAGGCAAGCAGTTAGACTGTTGTGCCACTCCAGATCATGAAATTACACTACATAAAACACAGTTCTGAGTAAATTTACCCTTTCTGTTCCTTCTTGGACACAGATATTTACATGGCTTTACAGCTCTATGGTGGTGCATCTGTCTAACTGTTTGCTTGTCAGGAGAGAAGAGGTCGTGAGTTTGAATCTATTAACACCACAGACCTCCAAGGTCAGGAGTCTGAGAATAGAAAGGCCCATATGAGTTCTAACCTGCAGGTGGGAAAAACAGTAAACAAAGTGGAGAAAATTACTAATGCCCAATTACTAATGATTTGCAGTTGACTCGACTTAATATATATTGTTAATCAAACTAAGAAGAAGATCTTTGACTAAACTTAAAAATACTTTACATACTTTATATACTTTTTTTTACAGTGAACGTTAATGGATCCCATGCTATATAGACCCATGTCCTGTATATAAAGAACCATTTAACCAGAAAATGTACCACCTAAGCATTCAGTTATCATGATTCAATATAATGAAGCACCTATTTTAAAGAGTTAGAAGAGTTCAGTGATGCTAAATAAGAGACATGTTCATTTAAGACCTAAACATTTCAGTGTTTTTCTGGGTTTTTAATGTTTACACCAATAAACATTTATACAGCCATTAATGACACAAATATCCACTCATGTTTAGTAAGTTACATTAGTTCAAAATAACAGTACCAAGAGGAGTCATTTAAACCACTTTTCTTTCCCTGAAGAGCCTTTCATCATTGTAAACTGTCAAGAACCTTCAAGAACTTCCACACAGTGTGAAGGTTCTGTGTTTATTAAAGGATCATGAAGATACCTTGTACTTGTTTCTATTAGTCTCATAAATGTTTGCAATATGTTTTTTCATGCATTAAACACAACTCTGCTTAGTTTTTAGAAGTCCACTTTCATTGCTAATCCAGTTCTATTCCTGCTTGACCACCATGGTTGGCTCAGGACTCATCTGGAGGAAACTAATCCATCTGCTTCATACAAAGTGCTCTAATATATCTGGAATGTACACAGGGCCCAAGGGCATGTCAGTGATGCAATTAGTAGGGATCTGTGATAGGATCATATCAAAATAAGTAGCTAAATGAATCAAAATTGTGTCAGAATCAGACCCCCAATATTTCAAACCAGTATTTGATGGCACACTACTTTTTATAGTATTCATATTTCATTCATTTTACTGCATTTCATACTGCATACAAATAAATGCTATATTTCCCTGCAATGCTAATCCAGGTAGAGAGATATTCAAATCAGAGATCCAAGACATAGGAAAGCAAATGCAGAAAAATAAAGAGTACGATATTAATTAAGCACATCACACAGTATAATGACTGATGGTGTGAATGACGCAAGATTTTGACATTTTAACTTCCCATCCCACTTCAGTAGACCTACAGGGACACAATATATCAGATTAATTATATGACCTTTTGGAAATTTAGGGAGCTACTGCTTTTGTTAGCTGGGGGCTAACAGGGACAAACTACCTGATTCTCCTCTATCTGCTCTTTCAAGTGGGAACACATTTCAGAACTGACGATAATATTTCATTTGTTACAAATTTTACATATTTTTTAGTTTTCCAATCAGTCAAACGTATAACACAGACAATCTAGTGATGTGTGAGTTAGAGAGAGCCGTATTTGTCACTTTCAGAGCAGAATGGTTTCAGATTCTCATACAAACTGTAATATGAGACAAGGAGAATATGAGGAAACACAAAACAGCGGTGCCATGTTAGCTTTAGGCCAGATACAAAAGGTTCACTGTCTTCCAAAGTTCTACTTTCAATTCATCAGCCCAAGAAACAAGCTGTTCTGTTGCTCTTGCTTGCTCAGTGGGGGTGGCGCAGGGGTGCAGCAGGTAGTGTGTCCATATTTGCTCCAGTTTCTGACAGTTTGGTGTGCTCATCCCATGCCCATGTGGGTTTCCTCAGGGTACTCCGGTTTTCACCCACCTCCCAAAAAATGGTGCGTGAATTGGCTAGGTTAAACTGCCCCCTAGGTGTGAGTGAATGGGTGTGTGTGGTACAGTGTGATGGGCTGAAGCCCTGTCCAGAGGGTGTTCCTGCCTTGTGCCCAATGAGTCTTGGTAGGCTCTGGATGCACTGCAATCCTGACCAGAAAGAAGAGATCAATGTATGGATGGATGGTTAGCAGTAGTTGGTGTGTCTAGTTTAGCTGATCTCAACTTTCAACTACATTTGGTAATTAAACCCAAGGGGCCATTTTTTCAGAGATACATTTCTTTAAAAATGGAGCAGTCAAACCTCCATCTTTACCAAAGTCATAAACCTACAGCTATTCGTAGCTGTATTCAAAAGTCAGCATGACCTGTGAAAGCTCTAAAATGTATTTATTCACATGTATCCCAAATTCAGCTGCTAAGAAAGCAAATGCACAAAAATATCTCCATTTTCAAAGCCCAGAAAACAAGTCTGCGAGTGCATGGAGCACATTGGCTGCTAATGGACCACACTCTTGTTCCCTGGGCTTGTAAAATCTCCAAGAAGATCTGCTGTGTCAAATTAGCCGGTGCAATTTGAGGCACTTACAATGGCCTGAAAATACAGTCATTTTGGCCTGCATCTCCCCACCGAACCGACCAGATGAATCACTGTGGCCTGATAGCCCTGTTGAGGCCGTGGAAATCGAATCGGTAATGCCCTTTAATAATACATTGGAGTCATTTAGAGGTATCAATATTTTCCAGGCCTGCTTCAGGAAGCGGTGAAATCCTGTTAACTATAACGTTTTCCCCCTCTCCGTTTTTTTTTTTTTTTTTTTTTGAGGTGAAGGCAGGAGACTGTGTCACAGAGATAATTGGGAACATGTTTCCATCTCTCTGCTGCAACAGCTAAGCCCATGTGCCTTACAGGGCAAATATAAACCAGCTGTACATTTGACCAACTTCCAATCGTGTAGCTTAGCATTGCAGTGCGTTAGCTTTGAAGTTCTAAGAGACTACGAAGGGCAGCATTTACTGATAAACATGTCACAGTGTTTACCCTTAAGGTATAAGGTAACCATATCAGTCAAAGCCAAGTTAAAACAAATGTTTGGTTGACAGCAAGAACTAGAGACAGGAAATGATGACGATCGCTTAGTGTTTGCTGCCATCTGGTGGCTGCAATAGACACTGCCGGCCTGAAGCCAAAGAAGCTATGGGTGACTCTACTGCCGTTGTTTGACTCGATACCAAGTAGGCTAGCATTTAGGCTAACATCTCAGTACATTCTGTACTTATACAGAGTCTTCTTGTTTGCTACCTAGTCAACTCTGAAGACATACATTTCAGCCATGTCACTCCTCTACTGCATTCTCTTTACTGGCTTCCTGTAGCTGCTGTCCACATCAGATTCAAAACCCTGATGCTGGCCTACAAGGCCAAAAAATGAACAAAGTACGGCTCCCCTCCATACTTGATGACAATGGTCAAAACCTGGTTTTGTACCAAGAGTCTGTGCCAAGAGCCCTTTCAGCTTCAAGTGCGTCTCGGCTTAACCCACCATCCTTTAAGATCCATGGAAGACAAGCATCCAGACTTTTTTGTGTCCTGGCTCCGAAGTGGTGGAATGAACTTCCCCCTGGGTGTCCGAACAGCAGAGTCGCTCAATGTCTTCAAGTGTTGTGGTCTTCATACTGGCTTTTGTTTTTAGTAGCATCTAAGCTTAGACGTATCTTTTGGATCCTAGCCGATACAAACTAACTACTAAGGATATTTTCTAAATAAACAGTGAAGCACTTTTGTAAGTCGCTCTGGATAAGAGCGTCTGCTGAATGCCTTAAATGTAAATGTAAATAAACTAAGCAAAATATTTTATACTATATTTATACTTTATACTATAATATATTTCATGCAAAAAAAGGCCAAAATCCCTCAAAATGCTAGTAGGTAGGTTTTTGCTGCAACAACAACTGGTGTTTTTTTTCTCAGTATCAGAATAGCAGGCTAAATATCTAATTTGACTCAAATATCCCTGCTGAAAAAATAGCCTAGCCAGCTCAAGCTGGTAAAGCTTGTTTAGCTCTTGACCAACAGAGGGGAAAGTTTTTGTCTGGATAACCAGCTTTCAATCACCTTGACCATCAAAGAGCTGCTTAGACCATCCAAAACCAGCTACCTGGGTTTTTTTCAGCAGGGATATATAATAATTCAGTCTTTCCAGCTTTAGCTGAACAGCTTACTAATAGATGGAGTTTGCATATTTGCCATGCTTTTTATTTCATACAGTGCACTTTAATAGCAGTAGATAGCGTTAGTCCACTGAATTTCCTTTAAGTGGAGTGAAATGATGCCATATGATCTTCCATTATAGAGCTTTTAGTCCATGTTTTTCATCATATATATATATATATATATATATATATATATATATACACGTATCTTTTGGATCCTAGCCGATACAAACTAGCTAAGGATATTTTCTGAGTAGTGAAGCACTTTTGTAAGTCGCTCTGGATAAGAGCGTCTGCTGAATGCCTTAAATGTAAATCTAAATAAACCAAGCAAAATATTTCATGCAAAAAAGGCCAAAATCTCTCAAAATGCTAGTAGGTAGGTTTTTGCTGCAACAACAACTGGTGGTTCTTTCTCAGTATCAGAATAGCAGGCAAAATATCTCATTTATTTGTATATATATATATATATATATATATATATATATATATATATATATATATATATATATATATATATATATATAGTTTTCCCTGCCAGAGAAAGCGCCCACTTTCCTTGCCACATCTCTGTCCAGCTACTTTGTAACTACAGTAGTTGTAACGTTGAATATCTTATATACTTATTGGGAGAAGTACTTATTTTCTTTGAAGTAACATTACCACTACCTGAGAATGGTTTTAGGCTATTTTCCATACTTGGCTATACCCAGGTCAAAAATCACATCTACACTGTCTCCCCCTTTACACCAAATGTAGTCAACCAGCTAAGACACTGGTGATCGGTGTCTGATGTTTGTTTCTGTAGTTTTGTACTGGAGCTATGAAGCTACTGTAGCATCTGCTAGTGTGGTTTCAGATGTATTGTATCCATACAAATGGACAAAAGCAGAATCAACAGCTAAAGGCTGTGATAGGAACTACTTAAAATCTGAATTTCATCAGTAGGTTTAATGAAAAATGGTAAATCAGAAGGCCGTCAGCTCCAGAGCTGTGCAGTGTGTGAGTTGACTTCACTCTCATTAATAGTTTGAGTCACTTGAGGGGGTTGGTGGCAAAATGATTTATTTCTAGATCAGGTCTGGTGAGTAGTTTGTCTCTGGGGAGAAAGGGATTGGACTAATGTTTAATACAGTGTTAATGGCTCATTGGTTCTTCGTTTTGTTCATTATTCTCTTCAGTGCCCTCACAGGAAATGAGATGAGAAAATAAGCAAGAAAGTACAAGCAGTTATCATGTTAAAATATGAAGAGATTTTTTTTTCACTAGGCCTCAAGGACCCACAGCCAGCCTGATCATTCTGTTTTATTGCTGATCCCAACACACTTGATCCTGGTAGGCAGAGTTTAACAGCCTGTGACGGCACAATGAAGATTTGCTTAAAGCTGGAAAAGAACAACAACAACAAAAAAACTAATTTATGATCATTGAGTTTTGGAGTGCTCTGTTTACTCTAACTTCTGTCACGTTTTATGAAAGCCTTTTTTATTTGAATTACTGTGATGATTCAGTATTTGTTGTGGAGATGTACCATCGGTTACATTAGCTGATCCAAATCAGAACTTTAACCCCTTAACACTCCAAGCCTTATTACACACTAAGGAGTATTACTCAGTAACTACAGGGACGTCTTTACAAAATAATGGGACTATTCTCTGGTAATAAGATGCTAGGGTGTTGCTAACTGACATTTGGTTGCTAGGGTGTTGTTAGGTGGTTGCTATGGTATCCCATGTGCTTGCTACACTGTCCTAGGTGGTTGCTAGGATGTTGCTAGCTGACAGATTAGAAGTTTGATTAAAAGTTGTTGATAGGTAGTTGCCAGGGTGTTGCCAACGGGTTGTCATGTGTTTTTTAGGGTGTTATGTAGTTGTCATTGCCTGCCATTTGGTTGCTAGGGTGTTGTTAGGTGGTTACTATGGTATCCCATGTACTTGCTACACTGTCCAAGGTGGTTGCTAGGATGTTGCTAGCTGACAGATTAGAAGTTTGATTAAAGGTTGTTGATAGGTAGTTGCCAGGGTGTTGCCAATGAGTTGTCATGTGTTTTTAGGGTGTTCTGTAGTTGTCATTGCCTGCCATTTGGTTGCTAGGGTGTTGTTAGATGGTTACTATGGTATCCCATGTACTTGCTACACTGTCCAAGGTGGTTGCTAGGATGTTGCTAGCTGACAGATTAGAAGTTTGATTAAAGGTTGTTGATAGGTAGTTGCCAGGGTGTTGCCAACGGGTTGTCATGTGTTTTTAGGGTGTTATGTAGTTGTCATTGCCTGCCATTTGGTTGCTAGGGTGTTGTTAGATGGTTACTATGGTATCCTAGGTGCTTGCTACACTGTCCTAGGTGGTTGCTAGGATGTTGCTAGCTGACATGTTAGTAGTTCCATGATAGGTTGTTAATAGGTAGTTGCCAGGGTGTTGTCAACTGGTTGTCATGTTTTTTAGGCTGTTATGTAGTCGTTATGGCTTATCAGTTGGTTTCTAGGGTGTTGTTAGGTGGTTACTATGGGATCCCAGGTGCTTGCTACACTGTCCTAGGTGGTTGCTAGGATGTTGCTAGCTGACATGTTAGTAGTTCCATGATAGGTTGTTGATAGGTAGTTGCCAGGGTGTTGTCAACTGGTTGTCATGTTTTTTAGGGTGTTATGTAGTCGTTATGGCTTACCATTTGGTTGCTAGGGTGTTGTTAAGTGTTTGCTATGGTATCTCAGGTGCTCACGACACTGTCCTGGGTGGTTGCTAGGATGTTAGTGGTTTGGTTATTGTAACAAAGGATTTTTTGGCTTGAAATAATGGAGGTTTTTATTGACCATATTCTTTAAATGACATGGATGACAGTGTCTCTTTTATAGACCTCTCTCTTTGGAGCATTGCAGGACCAGGAGGAGGTCAGTGCAAACTGGATATAGTCATTAAAATCCATTTACATTGTGGCTGTCACTGACTAACCTTTAATGCTCTAGACAGTGTCATACGATCATTTTAAATTTCACAGCAGCTCTAGGTTATAGACCAAATTTGGTGTCCTTCCATGTATTTGTATAAGAAGCTGTGATATTTTTTCTTCATTCCTAAACTGCAGCTTTGGCATTTATCTATAGTTTTAATTATGCTGAAGCAAGGTTCAAATTTAGCAACCTTCCAGGTGATATCCAGTGTGATTAATAGTTGGTTCCTATAATATCACAGCATGTTTTTGTCACTATGGTTGCTGTGGTATCCCTGCATATTGTTGTAACTATTATATCATTGCTCTCACAGAAAACGTCTTTATTTTAATCTTTATTTTTGTATTTTTTCACTTTGTGACATTTGAATTGGGAACTTCTTTACATGGTGTCAATTTTTCTTAATAATTGGACCAATCTGAGGAATAAATGGACCAATACAAATCCTCCAAAATGACTTGGAGTTATTTGTTTTTACATTGACTTCCATTGAAAGTTAAGACATTTATTACATCTCCTGTAAATTTTGGAAATAGCTTTTTTTGTTTTTACAGGAACAATACATTTGTAGTTCATGTAATTCAGTTTAGTTAATAATAATAATAATAATAATAATAATTATTATTATTATTATTATTATTATCATTTTTGTTATTAATTATTATTATTGTGATAATTATAATAATAATACTAATATTGTGTGATAACAGATGGTTGAATAGAAAATAGTTTTTTACATCACAACTGGTTGTGATTTCACATTCTGTGCAAATCAAGTTCTTGTGGTAGTCATCTCATAATACTCTTTCTCTCACATCTAAGCCACTGTATGGATTTATTTATGCTAATCCTTAGGAAGCCACATCTGTGCACCTTATCCTGGATAAACTGGGCATTTACAGCAAACCCAGGAAAAAACACTGACCTCACGTTTAAATGTAATGATGTAATATACAACAGGACTAATAACATACAGCAATATACAATATAACATGCAGGGTGAATAATGCAGTCAGTGTGTGTGATGTGTAAACTAGCGTACTGGTAGAAACTACAGAAATGCTAGCAGAGAGCTTAGCATCTTTAGTTTGTATTCAAAACAGCAGAGTAAAAATAGAGTACTTCATACAACCTACATAGGGACTAAATGACATATGCATAAGCACTGAACAGCGTGCTCAGAATGCAATACTGAAGTGCTTATGAGTAGCTTATATCAGCATTCCTCCTAAATCTTTGACATAAGATTTATTGAGATAAATGACACTGTATTGATATAAGGGTTTTTATACTATAGTGATGTCATAGTGATCACTATTTATCCCATGTATAACACAGCTATGATGCATGACATAATGAAACACCCAAGGCAAAGGTCTAGTTGCGAACACCATATATCAGTTCTATGAAAGATTTTAATACCCACAAACTAAAACAACAAGTTGTTATTTGAGTTATAGCTAAAAATGCTTTATTTTGTACCGAAGCCTCAAAGTAAACATTTCGGGAATTTTTATATATGTTGTTTTCATTTTTGTTCTATTACGATTACCTGGGGGGGGTCATGAAATGAATTAGCTGTTCATTGCTGACACCACACAGATTTCCTTAATCCTTTAATCTTACCAGTTACCAACAAGTTGAAAGATTTGTTTATGTGTTTTCTACCAAATGGTACAATAATATATATATATATATATATATATATATATATATATATATATATATATATATATATATATTATTGTACCATTTGGTATATATAAATTAGATTACACATTGTATTGATTTTTTTTTATCTATTTATATGTAGGTGGTAATTGGACACATGACCACACAGACAAAATTGGGACCAGTGGTATAACACGGTGGTGGTGTATAGGGGCAGTGGTGGCTTAGCAGTTAGAGCGTCTGGCTATCGATAACAGGGTTGTGGGTTTGATTCCCAGACTTGGCAAGCTGCCACTGTTGGGCCCTTGAGCAAGGCCCTTTACCCTCTCTGCTCCCCGGGCGCTGGAGTTGGCTGCCCACCGCTCTGGGTGTCTGTGTAGTCACTGCCCCTGGTTCACTAGTGTGTGTGTGTCTTCACTACCACAGTGTACACTCTACAGTGACAAATACGTGCACCTTTACCTTGGGATATCATTTACTCTTGATAATCCTCTCAGTTTCATTCTGTCTTGACTGTGTTTCATTGTGTGGCTTGTGTTGAGCCAACAACGACTACAGGCCACACTTCAAATCCAATTTTCTGTCATTTTCTGAAATCACATATGGTTTTATCTTGGAGCATGAAGACAAAATAATCTTCTGATCTAGCTAAATAAAAAGGATGTGGGGGTACGGAGACCCCACCTCACATTTTACAGCTCTTGGTACCAGATACCACTGAACACCTTCAGGGGTCTTGTCGACTCCATGCATTGATGGTGCAGAACTGTTTTGAGACCACTAGAGGGATACACAAGATTAGGCAGGTAGTTGTAATGTTATGGCTGATCACTGGTTGTCCCAAGCAATCTGAGACGCGGTTGGAGACGTGGGAGCTGTCTAAGGTGCTGAAATCAGACTCCTGCACCGCAAACGCGCTCTTATATAACTGCAGAAAAGTGCAAAGGCAGGAACTACATGTCAGGCTGCCTGTGAGACGGAGTAGCTTCTGACATTCTGCGTCATTCTTGTCTGTTTTCCCAACCCATAAAGTCAGCAGAAGAGCTCTCCATCTGAGCACGCTGGTCTTCTCTGGTAGACGGAGTGTTCTCGGTTGCACCCTCCCACAGTGGAAGCAATGGATTGGTAGAAATCCATCAGAGGGCGTATGGTTTGTGTGGCAGCCTTGCCCACCCCCCACCTCCTTCCTCACGGTTGTCACAGCACCACCACCACCCCCTCCCCCTCCCCCAGCCACCACCTACCCAACCCAAGCAACGGCTCGGATGAACACACACATAATCTCCACTGTTTTCTTCGCGTCCTTTCTGGCAACCGAGAGCGACCGCGTCTACGTCCACGTCTCGGCTCCCAAGAGTAGATAATCACGAAACGCACGGCTGTCGTGCGACGATGCGCTCGGGTTGACTAAGATCAGCCTTTGCCGGGCGCTGGAAATCACTGCATCCCTCTGGATTACGGGGGTGTTTGGCTTTTGGATGCCGTGCGTCGCGGCTGGATCATCCTCGATGTTGTGGATGTAAGACAAGCACCATGGGGTTGTTTACGCCTCACGCCGCGAGGCCCTTTGGAGGTTGAAGATCTTGCTTGCTGAGGAGAACCGGTGTGAAGTGTTATGACCAGGGCATCTCAATGCTTTTCCGGTCGTGTATGCTGGAAGCTTAGGGCTTAGAATCGTTTTGGGACCGACCGGGGGTTTTGTTGGGGTTTTAGACGGCAGCCCCGCTAACGGTGCGTCTGGACTGAGTTTAGATGTGCGCACTCTGCTGGAAAATGGAAACCTCCAGCACGAGGACATTTTAAAAACATACACAGGCTCGCTTGCTCGTAGAAAACATCTCGGAGCCACTCCATAACCAGCCACATCCAGATGTGAAAGCGGACGCGCGATGCGCCCAGCTGGCTTCCTCTGATCTTTGGGACCGTTTGAATAAAGAGGGGGTGGAAAAAGAACAACTGCCTTTTGGAGGTTGCACCATGCCTACCTCGCGTTCTGGCTCGAGCCCAGTGGAATACTGGGTCGAGGGCTCTCGTCGAGATGCCTCCATGGAGGAGTTCTACACCATGGGCCCAGAACTGGGAAGGTGAGCCCCCTTCTTTCACATCCTTGTGGTCCTTGGTGAGATGACCAACAGTTCTGTGCCGTGCAGAAGTCTGTATTACTCAGATTCTAACTTTTCTTGCAATTAGGATTTACTGTAGTGACGTAGATATCACTGAGTCACGTGAGATTGCATTATTCGAAGTCCTACATCTGAGCTTCTCATTCAAATAAACGTCATGGTTGTATGCAATGATGAATCTGTACACTATAAAAGTTTCCTAAATGGTTCTAGGACGTACTTGGACGTACAAACATTGGTAAGGTTCTAAAACCCCTTCTGGTGATGATGGTTCTTCTGTGGCATCACCAGAGCTTGGGGAACCCTGCAAAAACAGCAACGAAGGCCTGCATATTCCAGCAGACATCAGCCCATTAGGATAAAAATGGCCTTTCCGATACTCCGATTTAAAATAACAGTACTCAAATGGTATATGGTATATATATATATATATATATATATATATATGGGATTGCATGATATTTCATTCATTAATTTCCATGTCAGTTTTAATGGTAGGGGCGGAGGATGGCTCACTGATTAATGGCAAGCCTCCTACACCCCCGGTAATACTGTATACCATGATAACATCCGTAGACGGTTGGAAGGTATGAAAAAAGTGGACACCACCCATCTGTAGACTAAAGAACCACTTTTCAGGTTCAATTAAGGCTCTTCAAATGGCTATGAGCCTATGGAGGGTCCAAGCTTCCAATTCCTGCACCTACCGCTTACACCTGTTATGTCCAACAAGTACATTTAGTTTGCAGTTCAATAAAAGCACTGCCAATAGAATAGGAATCTCTGGAGCAGATAAACATGAACCTATTGGCACCATGCCAAATGACAGCCATGGGCTAGAGGGGTATAAAGCTCCCAGCATTTAGCTGTGGAACAGTGGAACAGTGTTCTCTGAAATGATGGTTGGTGCGCCATCCAACACTTTTGGGATGATTTGGGGAGTTGGGAATGAGCTGACCTGACCTCACTAACACTCTTGAGACTGAATGCATTCAAATTCTCTCAGCAATGCTCCAAAATCTAGTCGAAAGCCTTCTCTGGACAGTAGAGACGGTTACTTCAACAAAAGCAGGATAATGTCTTTTTTATTACCCTTGATTTTCAAAGAAACTATGAATGAACATGTGTCCCAATACTTTTGTCCATATAGTGTATATCTTGGATGAACATCAAACAAAATTATTGTGATAATAAATAGTCCCATTAGTCCCACTTGACCAAAACACTACACTAATTTTGACAAATTGTATATTTTCCCTAGAACTGCACACCCAAGCCAAGAGCTGTTTAGGAACCTATATTTTTAGGAATGTAGACAATGCTTCCAAACCTTAGTGCCGGCTATCTCAGTATCTCCAAAGCGGTAGCAATACATTCTGCACAGCCTTGTTGGCTGTGCCATCAAAGCACGCCTGTGATCTGTTATGCACATGTTAATGCAATGAGATTGGAGGCAGGAGGTGGTTGTAGACCGGGGAACAGAGCAGCGTGGGTGGATTAAGAGGGAGAGGGTTGAGTGAGGATGGACAGAAAGCAGGTGATGTGGTTCAATCTTCTGGATTTGTGTGGTATAAATCACCCCTGACCCCAGAAGGCTCGGTACACATATGCCCTTGTAATGATGGACTTGGTGCTTTGGCCTCAGTCCGTGATGACATTTAAGATTGCCGGAGGCTCGCGGAGGCCGAGGCTCTGAAGTGTTAAAGTTCAATCACGAGGCGGCAGATGGAGTGGTGCCTCCCTGTGTGTTCAACCATGTGATCTCATGCAGTCACCCACTGACAATGAAGTGTTAACGATTTCACAGCGCTTAAGAAAGCCCCCGACACACACACCGCCAGCACTTCCACACGCAGCGTTCGCATACAGTGTAATGTGTTAATTTCCTTGTCGGGTTTGGAGATATAAATGAGTTGGATCTATTTTGGAACCAGAACTTTGCACATGAATGTTTCTTGCAGTGGTTTAGTACCCCATGAGCCAGGTTATACTCTCAAAAATACAGCTTCTACGAGTGGTTCTTTGATTGATGCCATTGAAGAACCACTTTTGGTTCCGTTAAGAACCACGTTTGAAATAAGAGATGTGTGAGGGTCAAGAACCTTCAAACTGCTAAAGAACCTTTACATCAAGTGATGGTTCTTCAGACCTTTAAAGGTTCTGCACACTTTCTAACGAATGCATTCAGTTATTTTAAGAGGCACCCATCACTATAGGACTCTCTGGAGCAGACAACCATGAACCTATGGGCACCATGACTAATGCCAGGTGTGGGCTAAAGGGGTATTGAGCTGTGGAGCTGTGTTTTCTGGAATGATGGTGCTCCATCCAATACTTTTAGGATAAGTTGGGAGTTTGGGATGAGGTGAGGTGGTGATCATCCCACGGTCTGAACTCTCTTACGCTCTTGTCACTGAATGCAACCAAATCATCACAGAAATGCTTCAAAATCTAAGAGAAAGACAGTTACTCTAACAAAAGCAGGATAAACTCATTTTTAATCCCTTTGTTTTTGCAAGAAAAAATGGATGAGCAGGTGTCCAAATACTTTTGCCCATAGTATACATCTCAGTTACGAACATTGGCCCTCATTCTTGTTTGCGGCTTATGTGCTTATAAAGATGGATCTCATTGATCTCGTAAATTTAACAAATCTGGCCATCTTATTGGTATGACCATGTCAAAAATGAACACAGTAAATGGTTAAACTGGGTTTCACTAGGGATGTGTGTAGAATAGGTACTACTACTAGGTGCTATCATAGTAACAATATTGATGATTATAATATTAATCATAATAATAAAAAAAAGATGTTTGCCAAACCTGAAATGATCCTAAGAGTAAAAACTAGTGGTAGTGCTTGAGATGAAGCCTAACTGTTGTCATATAAAAGGACATAATACGTGCACAGTTGCGCAAAAGCTGTGGTTTTAGTATAGCCATCTTTAAATTGGACATGAAAGTGTAACTGATCTAGTGATGAAGGCCTGAATGCAGATAGCAAACAAGTCATGGCCCAGTTCTGGCCCCCACTCCTACTTTCATCCGGCCTACATAAGGCCGTGGAATAACAGCGATGACTTTGTCCAAATCTGGGTGCTGGAACGCAGCCACAGCTGGCTGCAGTTGGGCCTGTTTTGGCCCAAAATAGAAATGCAGTACAAATATTTCACATGGTAGGTTTCATGTGAGCCAGAGTTCAAATCTTAAATGTGACTGCTACAGCTAGGCTAGTTTTGGCCCATAATACACTTGCCATTTCCATATTTGGCCCATAATTATCTGCCAACTGGTATCTGCAAATGGCACACAAATTGTACCATGTCAAGATCTCTGTAGCAGTTTAGCTTAGCCTAGCAACGAAGACTGTTGAGAGCTAAAGCTGTTTTGTCGATGTGTGAAACCTGATACTCTGTTCTGAGAATGTACACCACAGCACAAATGAGTTGTATAGGCATACCTGCCTGCAGCACCGAGCATGTTTAGTCAGCATGGCTCAACAGCCACATTTCAGTCTTGCTAAGGGAGTACAGAAGGCCTTTTTAAGAGTTTTTTTAAGGCCTTGTTAGAGTTTGAGTATAGTACAGAACCTTTCTTTTTTATAGTACCGTCCATGGTAATGTAATGCAAATTGTAGAGAGATTTTGTCAGGTACAGATCCTTTACGTTGGGGGAGGCTTTGGAACTTCGAAAAGGCTCTGTACACACACTGACATTTCCAGAAATAGTTTTTTTAAGACTCGTGTGTTTCTTCTATTGTATTGATCCAACAACATCTTTTTGATGCTTTTATCTATAAGAGTGTCTGTTTGGTTCTAGATCTCATCAAATTGCTTCCATAAAAAACTGAAGTGTAAGCCTACATGGCATCCTCATCAGTGCATGTCATGAATACTGACAGCTCTCCTGTGTAGAATTCATAAGTAGGCCATCAATTTGGAGGAGGCGCTGGCCTGGTTTCCAGCTTGTGAGTGGGTTTGAGGTAGAACTGTATTTCAAGCAAACTGGATGGAGACACAATTCAAAACTGCAGCGAGGTCTTAAATTGCACTGATGGCCCCACAGGTCTTACAAGATATATTGAAAATGCTGTGGTTTTTTAAAGCTACAACAGAGTAGGATGCTTTGGGTTAAACCGTACTTCCAGAATACACTCAGAACATATTTAGAATCTATTTAGAAAAGAATAGAATCCATTCAGAACACACAGAACATTTCCAGAGTCCATCTAGAACATCATTAAAACACATTCAGAATACATTCAGAACACACATCATAATAATAAAAAAAAGATGTTTGCCAAACCTGAAATGATCCTAAGAGTAAAAACTAGTGGTAGTGCTTGAGATGAAGCCTAACTGTTGTTATATAAAAGGACATAATACGTGCACAGTTGCGCAAAAGCTGTGGTTTTAGTATAGCCATCTTTAAATTGGACATGAAAGTGTAACTGATCTTTGGGTTAAACCGTACTTCCAGAATACACTCAGAACATATTTAGAATCTATTTAGAAAAGAATAGAATCCATTCAGAACACACAGAACATTTCCAGAGTCCATCTAGAACATCATTAAAACACATTCAGAATACATTCAGAACACACATTTCCAGAGTCCATCTAGAACATCATTAAAACACATTCAGAATACATTCAGAACACACTCAAAATATATTCAGAATATATTCAGAACACAATCAGAACATTTTTTAAATATAATTAGAACACATTTAGAATATATTTAGAACATATTCAGAACATTTTCAGAATATATTTAGAACATATTAAGAACAGTTTAGCATATATTTAGAACACATTTAGAATATATTCAGAACATATTTAGACTATATTCAGAACATTTTCAGAATATATTTAGAATACATTTAGAATATATTTAGAATGTATTAGGAACACATTCATAACAGTTTTTAGAATATATTAGGAACACATTCAGACCATTTTTAGAATACATTCAGAACATATTCTCTGCACATTCAGAACACACTCACTTTTAAATAGTTAATCAACAAGAATTGGACTATTTTGGACTCTTTCAAGGACTTTTTTCTTAACTAACTTTCTAAGTTTATTGTTGTAAAATATTGCCCTAATAAATGAAGAGTATTATATATTATATTCATATGCATAGCTGTATTTTTAAAAAAGCAGGTCCTATGGTAACAGTCTCAGTATGCATTGGTATCCATAGCAAAATTAGAATTCTGGCATCATGATGGTCCTAGATTAGATAACTACATGATAGATGCACTGGTCACATCCGCACAGTTGTAAGTAGGGCATACAGTAGAATAAGAAGCTCAGGGCTGGTAGTATCCCACTGACTCTACATCAGCAACACATTCAGGCCATCTGCTTTTCCAAGATTCTCATTTCTGTCAGAGGTTCCCCCACTGTCTTCAACACTGTATCAGGCCTGTTTATTCAAGCCTTCATTGATTTTTCCTTGTTTGGTTTTTCTCCAGAGGGGCCACGTCAGTTGTGTTTCGCTGCGAGGAGAAGCAAACAGAGAAGCCCTATGCAGCCAAAGTCCTGAAGAAGACTGTAAGTCAGCTTGCTCTTTTAGCAGGTCTTCAGTGTCTCACACTCACAGAAAAGCAAATATTTGACTGCACTCATCACTTGTCATCTCGTCACAGATCGACAAGAAGATTGTGAGAACAGAAATCGGAGTGCTGCTGCGTCTTTCCCACCCGAACATCGTAAGAACTTGTGCATTTTTTTTCCTTGTGCATTTTTAATAGATAAGGAGAAACTCTACTGGCCATAACCCTCTGAGAATCGAGCCTTGTTGCTTAGTGCATTTTTAATTTCCCCTTGCTGGAACAACAGCTGATTAATTTAAAGGAGCAACATCCTTGCACATGAGGTAGTTTGTGAAAAATATAATCTATGATTTATTTAACATTTTAAAACTGACAATATAAAGAGCTAGTAACAGGACATGGGTATGAAAGCTAAGTATGTTGTAAGTACAAACTGTGAGAAGGACCTGAGGCATTAAAATAAACAATACATTTTGAATGGTATTAAATTTAGACTAAACTATTTATTTAGAGGCATTTTGATATTTACTTACATCTGCTAAACTTATAGAACCTACAAAATAAAAAAAGGACTTCATGTTTTACACCATATTGGCTTCTTCATGTCACACAAAACTATCAATTTAGTGCATCATACCAAACCACAAACCCTGCTTATTCTAAAAAAAACTAATGTGCTTGACCTAGGGGTGCCATCTTTTCATATCTGGAAAGCTGCCATGGGTGGTGTAGCTTGGAGGCGGAGGTGGCCGCAAAAGCAAGTGATATTTATTTGAAGCAAAAAAAAGCATAATAAACAGAAAACAAAAACCAAATAAACAAGCCAAACTAACAAAAAAAATCCCGGACAGCACATACACAGGACACGCAAACTCACCCCCTTGTGCACTGAAACAAAGAGACTCCATATACAAATAGACCAAGCAGGAACACCTGAGACTAACAAAAGGGCAGGGCTACAAAAGGAGGCACAGGTGAAAACACTAATGACAAGGCGGGGCTAAGACGGAGACAAGGAACAAGCACAAACAGAACCATGTGCTAAGGAGCACATGGGGAAACCAGACAAGCACAAACAGGCCAACAGAGTGACAACAGCAGCTTAGAGAAAGATAAAAAATCAGTTCATTATATTATTTATTTTTGCACATTATGTTAATAAGTGAAAAATGGCATGAATTGAGGTTTTAGCAGGACAGCAACAATATATTCATTATTATTATTATTATTATTATTATTATATCACTTAAAATGTTTCTGAAATCATGAATATATATAGTTATTTGTAAGTGTTTTTAAGACAAGTAACTTAAGTATGTAATTTGTAGACATAATTGTTACTGATGCACATATTTTGTACACTTCCATGCTACTTTATTTAAGACACTTAAGGCCACTTTACATTGTATTTTATTATCACTACATTTGCTTGTTTATTTTTAACACCTCAATTATGATTTCTTTATGTTTAAAGTTTGATGAAGCTAGGTTACTTTTAATAACTGACATTATCAATTATCATCTTTAAAAAGGCTGATGGCATAATTCTGCATTAGTGGGCAAGGAGTCACTGTAGCATAGGGTCAAGGGGTCAGCCAATGTAAAGCCACACTCAGCAGTAAAGAAAGTGGTAATTGCTCTTACAGCCTTCAACACGGAGACCAGACAAATATACATGGAAAGGTAGTCTTGAGGCAATGACTACACACTGATGGTGAGTAAGTGGGGAAAGACATGCACATAGTATGCAAATAGATGGTGCCATGATCAAAGTATGAGATCTACTCATCAAGGACGCTCTGCCCAAATATAAGGCACACCGTAAAGGACACCATACTTTATTGCCTAAATATAGAAAGAAATAAATTCATTTAATTTGATTGATTTGATACTTTCAGTTTGGTATACTTCAATATGCATACATTAAAATGAATTGTACTAAAAGTTGTACGTGTTGTACCAAAACAGATTTAGAAAGGCATTCATTTAAAACATACTTTTAAACAATAAAATGACATGACAATTTAATTTACTTAAAAATGTTGTACTAAAGCACACTTTTTAAATAATAACAGTTGACATGACAATTAAATATACTTTTGTTAAAGTATGTTTTTGTATCAACACACTATAATGTCATTATTTTAAAATACATTTCATGGAATGTAGAGAAAGTGTATTTTATATGTATTTTCATAAAGTATATGAAACAGATTTCTGTGCTAGCTTGAAGAACGTCCCTTCAATTCTGCAGAGAAGATGTTGTCACATCACATGATGTTGCACAAGAAAATAAGAAGGGATCTTTGTGTGATACCAGAGTTGAACTACTTCGGTTCTATTAAATAAAAATTCTTTTTATGGACGGTTCTTTAGTGAGCCGTCTTTTTAATGAGACTTGTGAGAGTGAAGAAGCTTGTTAAGATTTAAGGAACTTTTATACAATGTAAAGGTTCTTGTAAGAACCTTTTAAATGGTTCTTCGAACAATTAACAGGATCTGCACACTCACAGACCTCTTTTTAACATGGTTAAAGTGGTTGTTCTATGGCCTTCCGCAAAGCACCCTGTGAATTTTATGACCTGGTCTGATTTCTTTACAGCCTAATTGGACATATTTTACATGCGCTAAAGGAATTCACTGATATGCAACAAATGGCCTGGTGGATCAGCCAAACACCTACACGGATCCTACACTCACAGAATTCTGATCCAGCACGAGTGTATTAGCCAGGCTAATATTATTTACGTCATATCGGCTGGAATATAAATAAACATGTTTGCCAGCAGTGTGTCAGCAAATATCGGCCTATTCTGATCAGCCTAGCCAATTCTGAAAAAGCATCCATTAATGCATTAGGTCGCCAGTGTGCAGTTTTATTTCCACAGTTATTCATTACAGCATCACAGGTCAACGCCACCTTCTGTTCCATAGGAATCAACTCTGCGCTGATGTTGTTTCATAACCGAATGCTTCTCTCTGGCCCACAGATCCGCCTGAAGGAAATCTTCGAAACGGAAACAGAGATCTCTCTCATTCTGGAGCTGGTGACTGGAGGGGAGCTCTTTGACAGGTGTGTCCCCTCACTGCAAATCCATTCAGGATGCTGGCTTTATTGACAACATTAAACCCAACAGCATATGACCTTTCCAGTAACCCAACCTCTGTTTCCGGGAGATGAAAGATTACAAGGCTGAATTTAAACCACAAGCTCTATGCCTATGGAGAGGTGGACACAATCTCATGTCCAGGATTTAAATCAGTCAGCTGAATTTAGAGAATCTAGCATGTTGAATGACTGTGCAGAACAGGAGTTACTGCATCTTCCAGTTATTACAAATATCATCAACACCAACTGCATGTCCAGTAATGTATAGTCTTAAATTTAATGGCTCTAAAAAGGGTTCTTTGCTCAAGCCGTAGAAGAGACACCTTCAGTTCCCTAAATTATCTTTTAACTAATGGTTTTACACTACTTTTAGAGATGAGACATGTCAGTGTGAAGAACTTTCTCAAGGTTTATAGATTCTACATATAATAGCAATGTTCTGTGTCAGTGTCATAAGCATATAAATATAATGATGCAAATAATTAAAGGTTTTTGGGGCAATGCCATAAGAGAACCACCTTTGGTCCCTTAAAGAATTTTTCAATGGAGGTTTGTAAATGAGAAGTGTGAGTGTGAAGGATCTTTGGATCAACACCATGGAAATGACATGTTTGGTTCCTAAAAGAACATTTTAGTAAGGGTTTGTAATGAGATGTGAGTGTGACAAACCTTTAGACCTTTGGATCAACACCATGGAAGAACCATTTGTGGGTCACTAAAGAACAGTTCAATGGAAGTTTGTTAATGAGATGTGTACGTGTGAACAACCATTAGACCTTTGGGTAAACACCATAGAAGAACCACATTTGGTTCCCAAAAAAACATTTAGTGGAGGTTTGTGAATCAGATGTGTTGGTCTGAAAAACCTTTAGACCTTTGGAACAATGCCATTAAAGAACCACATTTGGTTCCTAAGAAACTTTTAGTGGAGGTTTGTAAAAGAGATATATGAGTGTGAAGGATCTTTGGAGCCACACCATAAAAGAACCACTACTGGTTCTGGAAAGAACCTTTCAGTGAAGGTTTATAAACGAGATGTGTGAGAGTGAAGAACCATTAGACCTCTGGAAATATGTTTGGGTTTCAGTGGTTCTGAAAGGTTTGTAACTGAGATGTGTAAGTGTAAAGAATCTTTTCACCTTTTCATCTCCACCATGTTTCATCTCCACTCCTGTTTAAAGTTTTGTTTGAATGAACCTCCATACAATAAATATTCTATATCAATGAAAGGTTTTCCCTAGAACCTAAAACATCCAAGCTAAAACTGTTTAGGAACCTTTATTTTTCAGCATGGGCTGTCAAAAGGTTGTCAATGTCTCTGTCATTTACTGGCATGACTCCTCAACTGGCTGGAAAATGCAGCACTGCAGGAGGAGTTTTATTGGTTTGGCAGTGAAAGGAACTGCAACTGGAACTCTTCTTTGTTTGAGCTTCATTCTTTCTTTCAACACAAACCCCAGCACAAAAACCGCTCGGCAGATTAATAACTCCCTCAGCAGCGAACATAACATTAACTCTTAGTGTTTGTAACAGAACACGATGGGGTAATGCTATCATGGGAGAAAGATAGAACATCCCATGAAAAGCAGCAGTGGAACAGCTGATTTCTAACTGTTCTGAGTTCTGATAAATCCCTTCCCAAACTCATCTGCATCCACAGCCTTCTTTCTGAAGACCTCAGAGAGCTCTGTGGATCTGACCATGGTAATACCACTAACTTTAACAATCAAGAGCAATCAAGAGGTGGTTGGTGTGGCACAACAGATAACACCACTACCTGCCACTGAGCTACCACACCATGTGGGAGACTGGGGTTCGATTCCCTGCGCTACACCAATAAGAGTCCTTGGGCAAGACTCCTAACACTACATTGGCCTCTGTAATACGAGTAACCTTGTAAGTTGCTCTGGATAAGAGCATCAGCTAAATGCCATAAATAAATAAGAGCAAACCAAACGCAAATGTCTATACTTTAAATAAAAAAAATAAAGCCCTCTCTACACTTAAATAAATAAAGGTGCTAAAGGTTCTTTGAGGGATGCCATATAAGAACCACTTTGATAGAGATGTGATCTCTATCTAGATCTATAAATTGATAAAGAACCATTTAAAGGTTCTTCACACTTCCACACATTTCTATGACAAGCATGGTCCTTTATGGAACCAAAAGTGGTTCTTCTGTGGCATCACTCGAAAAACCATTTGTAGCACCTTTATGTGTAAGAGTGTAATATCCATATGTTGAAATATGTTTAAAAAGATAAAGGTTTTCATGGGAAGTCCTTATTCCTTCACATGACTGTACATCTGCAGAGCTGACCGTGCTCTCATGCCACCAGCATCCTGGGCAGAAGCATCACTTGATGAGACAAGCATGTTTGTGAATCACAGCTTAGAATAAACTACAACAGCTGGGTGATTATCAGCCTGTTTTTATGAAATTCAGTGATTGCACTGATGTATAACAAGTGTTCTGTGGTGATTCATAACTGTAGTGGAAAAATTCATTGACGCATTGTATTGATCTGAAGGTGGTTTTGACTGCATTGATTTATGGCCTTTTCCAATGGATTAGAATCTATAATAAGAACATTCTCTGTTAGACCAACATGAAGTATTCTAGATTAACCATTGTGTCTTCGTGAGGGTCAAAAGGGTCAAAAGTGACAAGCAGAGGGAAAAAAAGGAAAATTATCTTTTTTTCATTTAAGGATTTAATGTTTTTTTCTTAAAGGGAACCCTTAGTACAAAACATTAGAGAAAGTAAAACATCATCTTTCTTCATATTTCCATGAAAACTGTAGACCAACACAGCAAATAGATGTCTTCAGGTCATTTTTGACCCCTAGGACAAAGGGAGAATGTTTAAACTACACAAGGGTTACAATCTTGAAGGTAATAATCAAAAGCGCTAAATGTTCATTTCCTCGATAATAATCAAACTGTGGCGAGATGGTGAAATGGTGAGATTTGACATATCACTGCATATGCACTGAATCATTCCGAGAATCAAACCGTTGCAAATCTTTCAGTGTGGAACAGAATCTCTAAGTGATCTCAATGAGAAAGGTTTGAATGCATTCATCTCAATGGCTGTTCCAACAATCTGGCATGATTGATTGTTGCAGGATTGTGGAGAGAGGCTACTACAGTGAGCGAGACGCTGCCCACGTCATCAAGCAGATCCTGGAGGCAGTGGCGGTAAGGCCTGAATTTACTCTGTAATAGGGCTGGACAGTATGACCAACAATGTGTATCATATTTTTTACAATTGTGGTAGGTTTCACGGTGTATCATAGGACTTACATTTTTTAAATATTTATTTATTTTCCCCAGCAAAATGGACAGATGAATTGCTTTCTTTTTAAACTAGAATCCTATTAGAAACAGTAGGCCTGTCCTGTGTACATTAGATATTTGTAGGTTGCAAAAGAAAACTAAATAATGTCAGACATTGTCATTACTGCATTCTTTAAAACACATATTTTTAAAGTTTATCAACTGAAATTGATATAGGAAAACAGTGACATTTTTAAAGTTCAGTTTTATCTCAGAAAGCCTTTAGTTTCTCAACATTATTGTAGTGTTAGCGCTGCTTTAATGTACTTTAAATCAGGTAGACGTGAAACAGCTCTTGAGTCCTTTAGGAGCTTTGTATGCTAGCTTACTGCCACTAGCAACACAATGCTAAGAATTTCAACAGTTTGTGATGTGAATAAATTACACATTTTTCTGATGCATAGCAGTATTACGGAATGTAGCTGTCACTAGTTAAGAAACACAGACCATCAGAGGATTTTTTAAATGGTATACCGAATAAACCAGCATGCTGTCCAGCACTACTCTGTAAGCGATGTCATTTAACCGAGAACACTGTTTTATGTAATGCAAGCACTATTTTAATTATTAGTATAGGTAATTAATAATAATAATTAAGTTTTATTAGAAAGTAAAGGTGGGTGATATGGCATCACAATACTTGAAAACAATGTACAATAATATGGTTTTAATTCAATAATTGTAAAAATGAACCGCTTGAGGCAGAACACCATGGGGAAAAAATCAAGCAGTTGTTACAAATGACTGAATACATTAAGACCGAGTCATAATGTGCCAACAACCAATGAGCTCCTTGTTACCATGCAGCTTATGAAGCCATTTATGATCCATGCAGTTGTTCAGTGTTCTAGTAGTACTGACAATATCAATACCATACAGGGAAGCGGACTGTAATGTAATTTATCATGGTTATGACATCAGATCAGCTTATTACCCAACTTTATGAACATTGAGCTGGTTATTAGCTTTGCAGTCTTTCTGATCAGACTGGTAATCACTGGGTAGACTGATTAGAAAACTATTTCTGCCTCATGTCAGTCATTTCACACCTCTTCGAGCTGAAATTCTCACACCCTGGAAGACACACAGATGGTGCCAGAACATGTTTTTTTTTTACTGGAATGGCCCAAATGTTATGGCTGAATGCAATTTATTGTCATGTTGAGACTTGTTTACAGAAATCACATCAGCAGTTATTCAATCCTATATTTAGGCCTTTGTTGTGCTCTGTGGTGGACCATACAGTAGCATGTGAGGTGTAAACTGGCTGAAGGCTATGTGGTCCATGTATAGCAGCAGTTGGATTTCTGCAGCCTGTTATTCTCGGGCAAAAAACAAGCCTTAAGACTGTTGTAATAATATCTAGCTGTCACTTAACACTCACCATCACTCAACACTCATCAAGCTTTCAATTATTTTGAACCGTTCTTTTTGAGGACATATCAAGTGTACAAAAACATCTTTTATTGGCATCAAAGAAGTATTTTGATGCACAGGTTTTATTTTAGGGGTTCCTGAAATCAACATAGGGTCACAATTATACCCACAGGGTTAAATATATATATACATCCACTAAGATTGTTAATTCTGCTCCACGCTGAATTAATCAAGGCCTATAAGTGTCTGGCTAGTGATCATGATTGACTACAGCTGGTTACTGTACCCACATAAGAAGGGGTTTGTTGGACGACACTCATTGGATTGACCAATTCACATACAATGGGAATGACCAAGGAGCTCAGGACTGCAGATCTGAGAAGAAAGTCTGAAATGAAGCCAGTCCTAAACAACTGCAGATTCCAAGACCATCTTTAATAAAACATTATTATTATATAAGTTATTGTGAACATACATAAGAACAGGTCATTTGGATCTGTAGCCACTTTGCAAAGGTCTAGAAGAACACCCAAACTAACTATGGTGGATACCCATTTTCTAGCTGTAGATAAATCCTGGGAAATGAGGTCTGATATTAGAACGAGGCCCAAAGGAGACGAACATGCTGCTGTCCTCTATATCTAACAAGGTTACACTGTAGGTTACGTTTGAGGGAACTCCCAAAGCTTTTTTCCAGTGACATCACACAGTGAAGTGTGGATGTTTGCTGGTTTTATGTCACAGAAAAAACAGTGGTTCTGAGGCCTTTTCAAACTGAGGATTAGGGTTACGCCATTTGCTCGTAGCTTGGTGCAGAGCCGGGGGCTGGGAGAGGGAGGGCTTGCTAGAGTCAGACGGAGCAGACGGATGTGGGGCAAAGTCTTGCTGTCGCTCAGGAAGGAGTGGCAAGCCGAGCGGATATACAGCAATGTGGAATAATCCTCTCAGACAGAGCGAGAGTGAAAGAGAGAGAGAGAGAGAGAGAGATGGTGGTGGAAAAAACAACAACAAAAAAGCCGCTGCAGTTTTCCGTTTTAATCTCCTGACCAGGAGGAATCTGAGTGGTTATGTAAGAGCTCGGGAATAGAGTGCATGGCTGTGACAGTGAAGGAGCTCTGTGGTGGCCATATGCGTGGCTTCGTGAGTAAAGCAGGGCTCAAAGCTGTGTGCGTGTAAGTAGGGGCACACAAATATGTGTGTTGGATGCATTTAATCCATTTTTTCCCGGACATATTAATCTCTGCTGTGGTTCTATATGCTTTAGAAGCACAGTATCAGATTTACAGAATATTGTGTAGATCATTAGAGCTAAATTGGTGCGTCATGTTTTACGACAGTCCCAAGTTGGGACACATGGACTTGTCCTGGCTCTATACTGAGGCTCTTTACTAAAAAGATCTCTACTTGCTGCTGTGCTGTGCAATATACACTATATGCCCAAATATTTGTGGACATCTCTTTTAATTCATGTATTCAGCTGCTTCAAGTTGCACCCATTTCTGACACAGATGTGCAAATGCTCTCTCTCTCTCACACACACACACATAGCTTGTCTAGTCCCTGTAGAGAAGTAATGCCAATAGAATAGGACTCTCTGCAGCAGATAAACATAAACCTATTGGCACCATGCCTAATGCCAGGCATGGGCTAGAGGGATATAAAGCCCCCGAATACTGTGAGATGTGGAGCAGTAGAACTGTGTTACTTTTTGGATGAGTTGGAGATGAGGTAGGGTGGTGATCATTCAACATCCTGTCGCAGGATGCAATTAAATCCTCAAAGATCTAGAAGAAAGCCTTCTTTGGCTTCTTCTAGAGACAGTTACTCCACAACAACAAAAGCAGGATAATGTCTTCTTAATACCCTTGATTTTAGAAGAAGCACTTGTCCCAATACTTTTGTCCATTTAGTGTATCACTGCAATCTCCAATTTTAGCACTCTCCTTTTTAGCAGTTGGTGCCATAGTAATATTTCTGTTAGATCAGACCAGATAGGCTAGCTTTCGCTCCCCACACGCATCAGTGAGCCTTGGGCACCCATCACCTTACCACTGGTTCACCGGTTGTCCATCCTTGGAGCACTTTTGGTAGGCACTCACCACTGCATACCAGGGACACCCCAAAAGACCTGCCTGATGTTTTGGAGATGTTCTGACCCAGTCATCTAGCCATCACAGTTTGGCTCTTGTCATTGTTCCTGCTTAAAAACATATCACCTTTAAGAACGACTGTTCACTTGCTGCCTAATATGTATAACCTACCCCTTGACAGGTGCCTCTGTACCTAGATAATTAATGTTTTTCATTTCACCTGTCAGTGGTTTTAATGTTATGGCTGATCAGAGTATTCCATTTACTAGAGGTTCATAATACATAAAGAATTAAATGAATATGATTCCATACTGCTTTGTCAAATCCCTTTTGGTGTAATTTAATGGCTTTAATGGGAATTTAATAACTAAACAGCCCAATCGTAGCAGATGCACAGTATAGTGCATGGACGAAAGGACGGCATTCGTAGACTACTGTTTAAATGCTGTTTGACACAGTAATTAAGTAAATGACACAGGCACTCAGTTATGTAGATTGAATCAGTCCACATTTATCAGGAACACCAAGTGTGTAACTGACTCATTTCCAACCTTCTCACTTCACAGGCTGCTGTGAAATCACGATGGTTCCCGAGTATGAAATGAACACTCTTTTGTCAGATGTTTTCATCTGATTTTCTGTTCCGCAGCTCTTTGCATGCTTACACAGACATAATTAATAACTGACAGATTGAAAGAAATCACTTTTGCAAGTGTTTAAGTGAAATGTGCTGTCTGGTACAGCAAGCAAACACACCCTTTCTTCACCCAGCATGATGTACCTTGGTATTTTTGGGTTGTGTTACAGAAACAACATCTGTCCTGTGCCTCCACACATCAGCGTAATTAACACAGCTTGACACTGCATGAGAGACCTGCACTAAAAGCTCAAACACGCTCATGCCCCGTTAATTGATGACGACAGTGATTTGTAGTCGGAACACTGGAGGAACTCGGAGGAAGGACAAATGGTTCTAAAGGTTCAGCTGAGGCCCATCAATCATCACAAAAAGTCATGCTTATTTGCACTGTATAGATTTTCATTTACATTCATTTTCTTTTACCTTTGCCGGGCTATGTAACTTATGATGGATTTACAGTACCAGTCAGAAGTTTGGACACACCTGGTTGAATGTGTGCTGATCATAATCTCAAAAACATTTGATCCAAATGCTAGAGTGGCCATAGTATTCTTTAAAAAAAAAGGGGCACTGGGGACACAGGGGTAGTCATGGCTAGTGGGGTTTCAAGTAGGCCTAAGTTGAATGTTGAACTGGAAGGAGATGATTTGGTCATATAGGCTATTATGGTGCTATGTTGGTCTTGCTATTGATGTATTAATTAACATTAGCATACTACAGTTGCGTGGTCTGAGAGGTATTTCTACACTCACACATACACATTGCCAAGGTCCTACAACTTAGGCCTACTTGAAAGCCCCCCAGTGACTACCGTGGTTCCCTATGTATCCCCAGTGTCCTTTTTTTTTTTTGTTATGTAGCATTTGGATCAAATGTTTTAAAGTTGATGATCAGCACACATTCAACCAAACTTTTGAATGGTACTGTATGTATATGAACCCAGCTGTTTAGGTCCTAATATTCTTAGGTTCTTTCTGTGCTGCCAAAACAGCTGACCTGACCCGTCGAGGCATGGACTCCACAAAACCTGTGAAGGTTGTGGGGAGGTGACTCCATGAGCATCAGTAAGTCTTGTAAACACTAGTTCATCGATAGTCCTTCCTTGGAGCACTTTTGGTTGGTGTTGACAACTGCATACCAGAAACCTTTGGAGAAGCTCTCACCTAGTATTCTAGCCATCACAAAACTGGGCCTTCTTCAAAGATCTGCTTCAAAGACAGATTCTTCCTGTGTACAACGCACCAACTTCAAGGACTGACTGTTATCCTACCGCACCCCATGACACTCCCTCCTTCAGGCTCTTTAATACTGTTTATATAAATGGCTGAGGCTAGGAATATTTTATATGGGGGCTTTTGGAGTCACATATTATATAGAGTTGAAAAATATGTCTAAACTATCTGGTTTTTAATTTCTTAGGGTACACTTTTAGTCATATATTTATTCATACACGAGATTTTGTTGCTCTGGCATAGTGAATAAAAAGTTTCCTGTTTTGGCAAGAACATCTTAATAAACCAATAAGAGTGCTTGGACAAGAACCCAAATATTACATTCACCTACCTCCTTAACAGGATTCGCTAATGTACAATCTAGGCCTATAAACATATCACTGTATACCTGTATCTAAAGCTACTAGAGATAGCTTGGAGAAATGAGGTCTTTATTTATATCCCACAACAATAAGCTATTTGCCTCCTGATATACATTTGAGCATTGCTTATAAAATGAGCTGTTAATGGACGTTGTTGCTAATTTAACGCAGCCGTGGCCCAGAAAGCAAGAGCTAATGACAGTGGTCTCGCTCAGCAGGGGTACGGCAAATATTATGACTGTCGCAGGGTTTGGGTGTGATATGGAAAGGTGTGGAGCGCTGAGTGGGCTGCAAAGCTTTAGGGGCCTCACTGTGTGATGGCTTCACCGCTGTGCTAATGAGCTGGCAGCGTTCAGCTCACACTTAATCCAGACATCAGAAGGCTGGGGCTGCTCGCTGGATTACACATGGCGATTCACTCACACGCGAGTGCACACACACGCAGTTGGTGCAGCAAGTAATAAGCATTAAGACACAGCTGAATGAACTAATGAGTGAAATCGAAACAACAAATCACCTATTAGAGCAGCTCTGCCAAATGAGACGAAAACACTGAGACGCGGAGTGCTTCAGCAGGGCCTGAGCCAGGCAGGAGAACGCCTGGCTGCTGCTTCTGCGCTCTCAGACCATGGCAGGCATTTACTGTTTCAATTAATCTGGCCAGCCCTCGGCCTGATTGAGGAAAATCCCATAGGTTCCAGTACAGTTTCACTCTGCTCTCGCTGCTCTTGCATCCTATTCAAGGAAGTAGACCCCTCTGAAATACTGAAAGATTTAATGCACAACAGCACTCATTAAGCTAACACTGATTCCACATGTTTTATATATATATATATATATATATAGCTGCAGTTTGTTACAGAATTAGGTATGAATAAATAAATTAATTAATTAATTAAAATAAAATCCACCAAAAAACATTCACCACCTGCAATCTTAAGGCCACATTTTGCATCCTCTGCATGGCTTCATATAATAGTTCATCATACTAGATATCATGCCCATGTTAGGAACTAACAGCATGACACTGACTACAGAATGACGCTGAATATAGAATGATGCACATATTAGGAACTAATAGCATGATGCTGATGACAGAATAACGCTGACGACAGAATGACGCTGACAACAGAATGACCCACATATTAGGAACTAATACTTGCATCTTCTTGTGCCCTTTTTTTAAACAGGGGCAAAGCTAAAACTCTTAATTCTGGGGGCTTTTTAACCCTCTCTAGGCCATGCCTGGCATTAGACATGGTGCCAATAAGTTCATTTTTTTCTGCTTCTGAGAGTCCTATTCTACGGGTGATACTTCTCTACAGGGACTAGACAAGCTGTGTGTGTGTGTGTGTACATTTGCACATCTGTGTCAGGAATGGGTGCAACTTAACTTGGGTAGCTGAATGCATTCAGTAGAAGGGCTATCCACAAACATTTGGACATATAGTTTATCTAAGTCTTGCAATCTAATTACTGACTGCTAGCAATCCCATACTCTTTAAGCTGGTTAAATGTATGGCCTAGCAAACTAGCTAGGGTAAACCAGCTTGTTAAGATTCCTGCCCGTATTAGGAATTAAGCTGGATTTCTGAATGGCTGTCGCGGCCTGTGGTGAACAATAATGTTCCAAAGCCAACATGCTTTTTTCTATGACAAATTGTTCTCACAGATTGCTGTATTGTCCGATTTACGAAGCTGTTAACAACTCGAAATATGAATGTTGCTAGAACAACTTTGCTAGAAGCAGGCTAACACTAGGCAGTACGTACCCTCTCTAACTTTAGTGGTGTCAGTAAACTGTGGCATCAGCCAGTAAATCAGTTGTTTATAAAAGGTTATATTCTTTATGAATACTCAATACCAAGCCATTATTAACCACAATGTCAACAGTAAGCCATTATGAACCACCTTCTCAACCATAAGGCATCATGAACCAACATCAAAATCTGGCATTTTCTGACTACAATTTTGACAAAATAAAAAGATATCAAATGATGTAATTTACATATAAAATGACAGATCAACATATCCTTTCTCCTGAGAAAGACATTCTCATTAATACTGTAAGTGTAATTGTGAAATAACAGAATGTAAGTAAAAGTAACTGTAATTGACCAATATTTTATAAAAATATACCTGTAATGGTTAAACATTAAACACTACATTGGAGTGTGTAGTGAATTCTGGAACTGTACAGGGGTTGACAATTCCTGCTGCTCTCAGTGCTGCTGTGCTGCTTTTACTGCCAAACCTAAGCCCTGAGACACTGCTCAGTTGCTGTCAGTGGAAAATGAATAGAGGGCTGATTTCATACCTTTCCTGGCGCTTGGTATTATCAGCTGCTGTTGTTATTGATTGATGGAGCCATATGCTTTCTCCCTGTGAAGTTTCTGTCTGCTGTAGCAGGGCTATAAATATAAGGTGATTATTTTTCTTAGCTCAGAAAAATGCTACAACTTATGCTACACTGCACCCCTGGGTAAAGTAACAGCGGCCTAGTCAACTAGCTAATGTAGACTAGACAAGCCAGCTGGTGAAGATTCAGACCAAATAAACGTACAAATGCATTACACATGTCTTCTAACACAGATATCTAGCGATTTGGTACACTGCCCCACTTTTTTATTTTGCCATAAAAAATGATAGCAAAGAAGCTAATTGTGGAATAATTGTGGAAGAGATTTTACTACTTTAAAGAGACTTTATTATCTGTGGCCGAGAGTCCAAAAGAGCAAAACTGGCCTTGCTCTCTCCCCATCACTCAATGCAATGCTAGTCAGTGCATGCGTTTGTTTGCTGATGTAACAGAACTGTTAGTTCAGTGCTCTCCTCCAAGCATGTTCAGCCCTACGATGTCATTGCGCTAGCCTCAGTTTGAAAAGATGCGGTGGCTTGCTGCATATGACTCAGAGGAAGCACATGCCAGCCTTCACTTTCCCAGCTCACGTGGCATGTGTGATAAAATTGGGATGAGAATTGGGTTAAAAAAAAATCACTTTAAATAAATAAATGACTTTCTTGTTCTAGCTGGTGGCAGTAGGTAGGCTTTGAACAGTTTCCAAGCTGTGTGATCTTTCCTTCTTTGTCTGTGTTGCAGTACCTACATGAAAATGGTGTAGTTCACAGAGACCTCAAACCAGAGAACCTATTATATGCTGATCTGTCAATAGATGCACCACTCAAGATTGGTAAGTACAAAAAAACATGCCTTCAAGATCAGGTCAGTTTTGTGTCACTTGATAATAGCAGCTGTCCTTAATAATACATAATGTTCATTTCATGGCAAAAGAACCAACAGAAATGACTGGAATCTGCTATAATATGCATTTTTGTAACTTTGTATCCATCTAATATTTGTGTGTGTTTTTGTAAGTTTTATCCCCCCAGAAATGTCAGGTGGTGCAACCATACGTGACTAAAACAAATGTAAAGTTATTAAACTTCTAATAATGTGCAAAAAAACTAGTCTTTGTACTTTGAATTTTTCTTTGAAATCAAGAGCCCCTAAAGTCTAGGAAGGTAGAAGACTTAACATTGCTAGCACCAGCAGAGAAAGGCCTCTCTTTTCAGAGCTTATTCGTTCACTTTTTAGACACGTCACAGCTTACTGACATAAACAACGCAACACCTTTAAATCCTACATTTAAGGCATTGGAAGGCAGAAGCGCCAACAAATTAATTATTGCCATTTGCACTGAAATTATTTTCCAATAAATTAGGTACCCTAGAATAATGCGGTATATGTAATTAGGGATGCACCTATCCGGCTTTTTCAGTTCTGATACCAATATCGATACATAAACTCGATACCGGATACCAGTTCAATACCATTGCTGAATTAATCAACCATATACCTCACCATGTGGGAGAGACTTAAGGCATCAGGGTTGACTTCAACATTACTTTATATAATATAACAAATTAACACAGATATAAATGTATTAAATTATCATTTGTCATTTATTTATTTGCACATTTAGTGCAGTCTTACACCACCAAATCAAAGTGAAAGCATCGGTTCCATGGATAGGCCTAATTATCCAAGAGCCGGTCCAGCTAATTTTGTTAATATCGGGACTGATACCCGATCATAATATCGGATCGGTGTATCCCTGTATGTAATGTGTTTATTTAATTGTTTTGGACTTGGATTTCATGTTATGGATGATCTTCCTGGGTTCTTTTGTACTTGAGAGCAGGATGGTCCAAATGTATGTTGATCAGAAATAGAGGCAGAAGCTGGCTTTTCTAATTCCTAATTCATCTTGAACTTGCCCACAGCGGACTTCGGCCTCTCCAAGATAATTGATGAGCAAGTGACAATGAAGACTGTGTGTGGCACTCCTGGCTACTGTGGTGAGTTCGAATTTTAGATGATTGGCTTGATGTGCCAGTAATTTGATGTTGGTTCCTTTCAGTTCTGTAGATCAGTTCTGTAGATCAGTGTTGTTGATGCTTATTCTTGCTTCTAAAAGTTTTGTCCTATTTACACATCAGCAACTGTATTCCTTTCTGTCAGCTCCTGAAATACTCAGAGGCAACGCTTATGGCCCGGAGGTGGACATGTGGTCCGTGGGAGTCATCCTTTATATATTGTGAGTAAACAAGCTCGGTTAACACGTTGCATCATATTCTGCCAAAACACTCTCTCTTTTGTCACTGGGTTTTTTAGGGGAGAGCAGTTTAATCGGTTTTCTTGTCCCTGTGTGCTGCCCGTAATTCAGCTTTCATCCTTTGCGAGAAAGCCTCTCGTCCAGATCCAGAAATGACATTTGCTCTCGGATCTGCCTTTCTTCTGCCTCCTCCCCCCAGGCTGTGCGGGTTTGAACCATTTTTCGATCCGAGGGGGGACCAGTACATGTACAGCCGCATCCTCAACTGTGACTATGAGTTTGTCTCCCCCTGGTGGGATGAGGTTTCCCTCAATGCAAAGGATTTGGTGAGTTCTCACTGACCATTATCACTCCAAACTGCATTTCTGGATTCATGATCACTACTACTACTGTTTTACCAACAGGACTAGCGTCTAACATTGCTTAATGTATAATCTCATATGCTGGAGTTTCTTTGCTTCATTTGCATGAATCTCAGCATTCTGTGCCAGACGGAAAATCTATGTTGCATCTAGTGTTCCATCAGTGGCCACCATGTTTAGCGTAAGAATACCTTGCCCACAGTGAAGCATGGTGATGGCAGCATCATTCTGTGGGGATTATTTTGTTACTGGTAGGGAAAACTGAAGTATAATTAGATGGTTAATGTGGCACAACAGATCACACCCCTACCAGTCAGTATGTGGGAGACTGAGGTTCGGTTTCTGGTGTGAATGACTATGCTGCGCTACACCAATAAGAGTTCTTGGACAAGACTCCTAACATTACATTGACCCATAAGTAAATCTTTTAAGTTGCTCTGGATACGAGAGGCTAATCATTTAAATAGAGGAAAACCTGTTTCAGTCTGCCACAGATTTGGGAGTGAGACAGAGGTTCTTCTCCCTGCGGGGTGGGAGGTGAAAACTTGCACAATGCACTGCAGCCTTTTAGTGCACACCTAAAGAAGCAGCTTTCAGACAACAACCAATGTCTTGGTTCATTAATAGTATGTAAGTCTGGAGTTTCTAACAATCATGTCTATTCATTGTTTGTGTGTCTGTGCCATTTATGCTCCCAGGTCAGTAAACTGATAGTGCTGGACCCTCACAAGCGTCTGAGTGTGCAGCAGGCACTGGAGCACCCGTGGGTTCTTGGCAAAGCAGCACGCTTCTCCCACATGGACACGACACAAAGGAAGCTGCAGGAGTTCAATGCTCGCCGTAAACTGAAGGTTAGCTGAAACTCTATATGTGTAGAACTTCCTGAAAGGAGATTGATCAGAAAGTTCAGTTATCTACAGCAAGCAGTTCTCATTGAGGCAGACTCTGCTTGTCTTGGCAGTAGGTGAAGAATGAGAACAGACATCTAATGAGAGTGCATCTCCTTTACATTTTGGTACTCTGCTTATGGGTCTCTTATATTCTGCAGTTATGTTAAAGACAAGACAGTTCATGTGTATCTCCAGTCACTGTTAGTTATTAATAGAATAGGTCTACATTTTGTACTTTAAGACTTAACATTGACCCCTGTTCCCACAGGCTGCTATGAAGGCTGTGGTGGCCACCAGTCGCATGCACGAGGGCTCAAGACGACGGACAGACAGCTGCGAGATTCCGAATTCAGACAAGCCCTCTCAGCCGAGTGGCCCACAGAGAGATGCCTCCATGGAAGCCCCTGGCAAGCCCGACGCTGACGAAGAGGGTGCAGACAAGGCAGAGAAAGAGGAGCCGCTACGGACCCAAAGTCCACCCAGCCACGCCTCCCACAGCCCTAAACCCACTGTGCTGCCCTCCATCCCCAAGCCTGCCCGACCACCCCTCAAAGCTGAGGTTCTCAGACAGACCTCGGTCCTGCCCAAGGCTCCGGTAGTCCGGCCCCGGGTGCCAAAAAAGAGTTATTCTGTGGATCCCGGGGGTAAAGGTGGATCATCGCCAATCCTGAACAACCCACCCAGCCCTAAGAGCATAAGCAATGGCTTTGTTGCTGGGGTGGAGACTGGAAACAACACAGCAGAATGTCAGTGAATGCATATGATCCAAAAACATGTTGCATGATGCTAACTGTGGGTAGATCCTAATAATGTAGAAGGAAAACAGTGGAAGCCTAAAAAAGATGCTGGGATTTTTTTTCGGATACTTTAATACAGAACTTTTGGATATGAACCCCTTAAAACAATGTTTCAACAACATACATGTAAAAGCAACATCTTCATGGAAGCTCGCAAAACTTCCCCCCAGCGCTAAGCCACCAATGCAGTTAAATAACACCAAAATTGATTTCTTTGCTTTGCATGCCAGTGCTTATGTACACAAGAGTTCATTTCTGTACTTTTGCTATCATATGCAAACAAACATACAGACTGTATAGCTCATGATAATTTTCTCTTATCTAGCACTGAGGTAGAAAGGAGTATGTGGTTGTGAAATAAATATTGTGTATTGTTTTACGATGATTGCTATAAAGACCTAAGGTTTGTATTTGTAAATACTCTTTTAAAATAGACATATAAAGATTAAAATTTCTTATTATTTTCCCCATTATTATTTATCACATTTATAGTTATATATTTTGAGGAGAAAAGTTGCTTTATTGCTCAAACCTGTGGAGTGGAGACCATCTATGTGGTGATCATCATTAGGCCTGTTTCACACATAGTACATCTGAGTATGTGACTCTTATGGCTCGCATGCATCGACCATTCACACATACAGCATTTGCGCTGCTGAACAGTACAGTGGGCTTTATTCCAGACCAAATGCTGCTCGTAAGCCAAATATACAGATGTCCTTGTCTTCTAAATGGATAAATAACCAGATCAGTTTTTTTAATCTGACTGGGCAGTTGTTTAAAGCCTGCAGAACTACCAAAAACAAAGACATTTAAGTAGATATTTATTTAATTTTTTTTCAGTATTTTGATGTAAAATAGGCCTAACACCTAGTTTCTAACGCTCAGCCTATGCTCACGCTGGCTGTGTAAATGCTATACTCTGTTAACTTGGGCGCCAAACTGCAACGCAGGGTGTTGTGCGTTGCTCGTGCTGTGTAGGAAGTAATATGTGTGAAACAGGCTTTATGTGCAGCAGAATTAGGGAACTGTATTTCTCAGGGTTCAAACAGAGACTGCCCATGAGGGACCTGGACCCTTCCTAATAGCAAAGGGATCCCTGAGAAGAGACAGCACTGTTGAGGAAAAAACTCAAAACAAGCCCTGCCGAAATGCATTAATGAACCATAAAGTGTAATGCACTCACTCAACCCTGTGGAAGACTATTGCCACCGGATTGGAGATATGGGGTTTTTGAATTATGAAAACTCCCACATGGCAAATTGTTGCCGAAATCTTTTCTCTTCTACCGGCTGGGAATGTGTCTCAATACATATGTTTGTACTGTCTAACAAGTACTTAACATATGCCAAATTTGTTATAGGTTACCTTAGACCCTCTATCGGGGGAGCCCCAAGATCTCTGCCACAACTCAAACCCTGGAATTCTGTTTCCCTGAAAGAGAAAAGGAAAGCAAAGTCATTCTGGATCGCCACATAGATCTCAAAACATCCCTTTTCATTTGATACATCTACTCATGACCATTTCCATGTGCCGTCGTGAAGCTCTGTGGAATGTTAATAAATAAAGAGCTCCCGCTCGCGCTCATAAGTAACTATCGCTGTATGATAACCTGTGTGTAAGTCATGCTGAACATGCCGTTTTTGCTGTAGGTTGCGTTTTTCTTTTTCATCACATGGGGAGATGCACTTCGCTTTCTTTCCAGACGTACGTCTCTCAACCACACTTTCTACCTCTTTTCTGAACAGGGGCTTCCAACCTCTCCAAGAATATTTTGGGACAAAAGCGAGTTAGGCTGTTCATATATCTGGGAATCCACCGGAGAACGTCTTGGTGTAAGGGCAGGTCACAGGCCTGACTAATGTTGAAGGGCTGTTTTCTGTAAACAGAGATTATTTGCCTCTGTGAAAGTGTAAGAACGTAGAAAAAAACACTTTGATATGTACTCATTGGCCTCATCCCATGCTGTTCTGTTGCCAAAACAGGAGCTTTGTACATATTGCGGATATGCACGGCAATTAGTCACCACTGAAAGTCATCTATATGATTAAGTGTGATACATAACTATTTTGCAATGCTATACATCACTTAGATATGCTGTCTACAATAAATAGCCTACAGGCCAAAGTAGGTGCCATTTGTGTTTGATCAGGAGTTCTGTGTTTTCATGATTAATAAATTGTGAGTTTGAAGCTTTGTTGTTTTTGTGGGAGAATGAATACAGGAATCTGTGAGGGTGTGGCTTGCTGTAACATATATTAGGCTCACTTCACACCAACTCATATAGGCTCTGGCAGGCCATGTGCTGGATTTATAAGCACAAACTTCATTCATGCAACAGTGCACAATATTGCAAATCTTTTAAATATCCATGAGCTGAAATTATTAAATATCAAACATCTACTTGCGTGCAGACAATATTTCTTTTGTTCTTCACATGCTGCATGATTTGTGTAGTTATAAAACCCTTTGTACAGTCATTCAAATCTATGATTATTTAAATATTTATATAATAGAAAAGATTGTACTCATTTACAGGCTGTGCAAACTGAACATCAACGACTAACAAATTAACTACATATATTTGATTATTTTTAGAAAGTTTATGTTTTATCAAGCACTGTAGTTTGTACAATTATGTATTAATACAGTACAATTTAGCAACAATAAACATGACTTTGTCTCAAATCCTTTGTGAACCTCTGTAAGTATGAGCAATCAGGTGAGTCCTGAGGACCTCAGACAAAGAAATGTGAGCTAGAATTTACAAAAACAGAAGAAATTCATCACCACTGTTAAAAAGAACCTCAAAGAATCACCTATGGACAATACATGCTCTCTCTTGCATTATGTATTCATAAGTCCACATATCATCATAAGTCCACCATCAGGCAAACATTAAACAAGAACAGTGTGCATGGCAGGATAGCAAAGAGAAAGCCACTACTTTTCAAAAAAAAAAAAAAACAGCTGACCATCTGACCATGTTCTCAGCACCACATGAAAGACAGATTAAGCCAAATAAGAATGCTTTGGTTTAAATAAGACAACCCATACACATCTCATTCAAACTGTTAAGCATGGGGGTGGCAGTATCAGGGCGTTAGGGGATATTTTCTGCTTTGGGTGCAGTAAGGCTTTGCATTTTTCACAGATCTATGAATTCTGGAGTGTACCAACAACTTTTGCATGAGAATGTCAAGGTATCAGCCTACATTTACATTGGAGACAACGTTGAACCTAGTTACTGCGAATATTACTGCATGCCAAATGACTAAACCGAGCTGAAATAATAGAACTAGTCTTAACAGTACTCTAAGTATAGTTTAATGCCAGTGTCATTGTTTAGAAACTGTCTGTTTTCCTGTGCTTCTGCAGAAATTCTTTAAATGATCATTATTTGTTTGCAAACTGTGATACTGCAACCATTGTGAGGGTTTTTTACATAAGCATGAAAAGTCTTAGATTTGGCAATTGAAAATATCACTACATGTTTTACTGCAGAAGTCAGTCCAAGAATATTTTATGTGATGACATTATATGATGAAATACATTATAAAACTTTAGCATTGTACATCCATACAATAGATTACAAGTCTCCCAGCAGAAGGCTACACGTTAACACCTTCCAAGTTGGATAATGAAATCCAGGCATGTCTGGCAGCAGGTAAAGGGTCATTTTAGATTAACAGTTCTGCATAATTCAATCATTGATATGCAAACAGGGTCACTTAGAGTGGTTTAGTGTGAAATGCTTCATTCTAAAGTCAAAGCTATTCAGTGTCCCCAGTGTTTAATGTCTCTAAAAGCTACATAATGGTGAATTGATT
The DNA here is from genome assembly GCF_030463535.1 of Salminus brasiliensis. Taxonomy (NCBI): domain Eukaryota; kingdom Metazoa; phylum Chordata; class Actinopteri; order Characiformes; family Bryconidae; genus Salminus; species Salminus brasiliensis. Next base: position 11,888,925 of record NC_132894.1, on the reverse strand, counting down.
ATGAACATGCTTACTGACCATTATTTAACTTGCTAGAAAATCCTAAAGCAAAGACTACAGGCTACATAGTCCCCAATGAAAAATACTTTAATCCTTACCACTGTTTTACATATATACACTCTGATGACACATTTAGGTACACTGGTTGTTTTGCATAGTAGTCTAAATGGCTATTTGTGTTGTTGACACACCATCACTATAGGTCAGTAAGACCCTGTTCCCACCTGGTCACTTCACGTGACTAGTATCTGGATTGTACCCTGATTAGAGTTTAGCCACATGCACTTACACTTGGTAGTCAAATGCATCTCTGGTTAGTTAGAGTGAAATTTGATGGCTGTGTAGAACTAAAAATGCAATTTGCTTGCGATTATTACTTGTGTTTCTGTCATACTAGGAGGACTTTTGCTGTTGAATGCACCTTGGAGAGATGGATGTGTTTACATTGCTATAACGTGGCTCAAATGCGTCTCAGACCACCTTCTGAATCTTTAAATGAGCCTGTGTGTGGCCTCATCCAGTTAGAATCCTGATACTCAGAAAACATGAAGTTGTCAAAGAACTATGTGCAATTCTGAGCATGAGAGACTCTTGAACTTGTTGACTTTTGCTGCCAGGAATATATGTTTTGGATCAAGGACGCTGTTCCATCTTAAAAATCACAGCATAATCTTATTATGGAGTGTATCCCCAATTAATACATTTCATGCATGCTGCACTCTTCAGTAGACAGCTTTCATAAGGTCTGGGACCCCTACTTACACCATATAGGCTCCACGCTGTCCTCCTCCTTAATAAAAGACTCCCAAATTGGTCTAGCTAATCTTTGCTCTCTTACTTCTTGTAATATTTTATGAATATATGTGTATTCTTACTGCTTTTGTGTCATTACCTAATTATCTAATCATGCCATATCCTGTGATGTTTAGACTTTGTGTTGTTTACTGAAAATGCAATACAAATACATTAAAAAATACAAAAAAAACCCAAAAAACACATGAAGTAACCAGGTGTATACGGGGTCTATGTTTGCTTACAACTTTCCTTCCATTTCACACAACAACCACTTGGAAAAACTTTGCTCACAACTTAATCACAACGTAATTGTTGAATTATGCAGAATTGCAGGGTCTTTGCATTGACCTTTATGACATCAATTAACCATTGGAACAACCATTCAAACCTTCATTCAAACGTTTAGAAATGTTACAGGGTTGAAAGCTGTGGGTCACAATGGCTAATGCTTTTATATGCTAGCAAATGCAATTTTACTATATTATATATAGTATATCACCTTGATATCTGGTGAATTGGAAGCTGCTGTGTGCTCTTAGTTGGGTTTGTCTTTGTTTGTGCACTTTTTTGCTATTGATTTACTTACGTTTATAGTGAGCAATGTGGTGAAGCTGAAGACAAATTTCCAGATGTGGAGAAGAAAGGTGTTCTAGTTCTTTAAGTGGCAACAGGGTTGAAACATTGAGCTCGACAAGCTTGATCTGAAAGTACAAATGTTTTTATATATAAAAGAGTTAAAGAAAGTTTTTTTTTTTCTGTTTAAACTGTAAAGTCAACGAGACTTTAAAGGTGTCACTTTCTTAAAATGTAAAACCCTTATTTTTACAGGGGGAGAAATAACACTGATACAAGGTTGAGAAACACCATGACATGCTGCAATAATTAAATTTAGACATAATTCTACACAGAAACAGTTAAAGAAGTTCATTATAATGTTGACAAACTAATTAATTTATGAGATGTCAATCAGTGAGGATATGCCAAGATGCACTAAAAGCTTTGCATTTTAGTGTTTTTCCTGAGTGATAAAATTATCCATATGTCAAAGACACCAAATCCTGAGAATCGTCCTACTAATACAAAGACTATCCAGTGTATTATACTGGTTAGCATGAAGTCGTTTTCACTGCAGAAATCACAACTTTACCCTTATTATAAGGTTTTCAAAAATATCGATACCGATCTTCAGGAAAGTATCATTCCTGTTTCAGACGAACAAAAGATCAGCTGTATCGCCAGAAGACTTGATGGTATCGCCCCTCCTGCGCCATGACTGCAGGAGGCAGGCCGTCCTGATCACATCCGGTATCAGCGAGTATCGCCTGCATTGTTTTAGCGCGCGTGACGACAGTTCAGTCGACCTCTTCGCTGGTGGGGAACGAGCGGGTAGTTTGGCCGTGTACAATACTTAACGTTACGGATTTGAGGTATGTTGGTTTTTTTGCCCTTTACCTTTTTTTATTTCTGGGACTCGAACGGAATGTGAATATGTGGGGTTGAGGACTGCGGAAACCAGGCTGTGAAATCTGAGCCAGGCTTCGGCCTATAGCGAGCGCTCCAAGGCCCGGCCTCTTCACTGCTCTCCCTGCGACCGGATAAAGAGCGTCTAACTAAGAAATAAATCCCTAGCCAGCTGACTTAGCCAGCGTGCTGTTTGTAAGTTAGATAAATAGCGCCAGCAGAGTTTAATAATTTATGCTCGATAACTATAGAGATAGTCGGTCATAATATCTGTAGCTACAGATCGGTTGGACCGTGAGGCGCCTTTGTGTCTTTGAATAGCTCAGCAGGTGAATGGCGCGGTCTGCGTGTGCTAGCAGCTAGCTGGCTAGCTAATAGCTACTGTAACATTAAGCTAGCTACTAACATTAGGTCACAGTTGGTATTCGGAGCCTTGTAAGTAGCTCAATGAGAGCTATCTAAGGAAATGAGTTTTTAATTAGCCGAACTTATTTTTTAAAAATGCGTTAAAATAGTCGGTCTAGTTAGCCTGCTAGCTAGCTAACGTTACTGGCTAACTCGCTACACCGGCGTTAGCTCACAAGCTGCGTAGCTAGCTAGCTAGTGCTAGCTAACTAGCTAGCGTCCATGTTACCCATGGTTCATTCATTGGGTTCTCTCTCTCCTTGTTGGTGAAGTCAAGTCAGTAATTACAATTTCCAATTACAATTTTGTAAAGTAGTAATATGGTTGCCAATTTGTTACACTTCCTACTTTGTGGTATTTTACTTACAAATCTCGCTAGCCGGCATTTTACCTCAGACTCCGCTAAACATCGTGTGCAGTGGCTAGTGCGAGCTAGTAGGTATTTGTAGTCGGTTAAAATATAGACGCGTCTCCCCTTTTCTCCCCTTTACATTTTAACTGCTCTAGCTAATGTGTATATTCTTTTCTTTCCAGATTTAAGGTTTGGTTCTGTTCAGTATCTACATGGCTGTTAGAAGGGGACACATAAGATACCTAAAGGTAAGTAACAAATAAGATGTTTATAATGGGGGTGTAACGGTATTCGGTTCACACAGTGGTGTGGACCTCTCAGTTCGGTACAACGATGAGAAACATCACAGCATTTGTTTTGATACAGAAGATCATGCAAGTTACAGTTGGTTCCACGTTGTATCGTGGATTCCCTCCAAAGATAGTTGGTACAGCCTGCAATGTGTTAAGCAGTAAACTGTAAACCTCTGCAATTAAAAATGTATTACAGTACTTTACAAATCCTCTGGGTGGGACGCGGACATGTTACGGATGTGATTCATACGGGCACTCTATGTGTCTGCATTAAACTAATGTTCGTGTCCTGCTGTTCTGATACGATGAGGGTACATTGTTAGACCCCTAGATTTTAAGTTCTATAGACATGGATTCTGCTCCTGGGCTGAAAATCGTGGGCAACTTTGTCCCATTAGTTTTTTTTTTTTTTTTTTGGTAACCATTTTTCTATTGTGCATAACTTTCTTTTAATTGCAAAATTTGTGCCGTAGGTCTGTGAGGTTCAGAGCCAGGGTAATGACAGAGACTCTCAGCAGCATAGCAAGAGTGCCAGCTCAATGAAGGTAAGAGTCTGGGGATTAACACCCTTGGTTTGGCCAAGGAACGGTTTCTGATCTAATCGCTGTAAAGAATCCTTCCTTACATAAGTCTGACATTAAGCGGTTGAGGAATTCCATCTTACATTGTCTGTTGCCTCTCTTTACCAGGAGGCTTACGACATGCCCAATGGTTACGAGGACCACATGGGGGATGAGCCGAAAGATGCCAAGACTAACCTGATCGTCAATTACCTGCCGCAGAACATGACGCAGGAGGAGCTGCGCAGTCTTTTCAGCAGTATTGGCGAGGTGGAGTCTGCCAAACTTATTCGGGACAAAATGGGAGGTAAGTCTTTCAAAGCAGTCTAGTCGCCCCCTGCATCTGCACACACAGCTTGACGGATGAAATGCGACCCTCTCTTTTCGTCATGTTTGTTTTCTGCACCAAACCCTTAAGAAGAATCTTGACATTTGATATTCATATGTTTGGTGGGTTTTTTTGTTGTTTTTTTTTTTTAAACTATGGTCTTTATTTTTAGACACTTGGTTTAATTTAGAAGTTTTTTTAAAAGTTTTTTTTATCTGAAGATGATTGTTTTGTTTAAGTGATAATTTGTGCCAAGGTTGTTTCTAGGAGCATTTCATGCAACACTGTCCACTGTGATCTGTTGTGAGCCGTAATTTTGCTGATTGGATTCTTAATTTTTGTTTTAAGTGCGCCTCTATTTTATTTATTTATTTTTATCATCTTTGCAAAGAGCCACATTACTCCTGTATAGTTTAACATGGGTTACATGTTATGTAATTTGGAGATTCATTTACTTTGTGGCAAATGTAGTTTTGTTTTTTTTACTTGAAAATGTAGAGACCTGACTAATGTTCTTTTGTTTATTTTTAAGGAAACGATGGAAGCTATACTGCTTTTTTATGTAATGTGCAGCTCTTATGTAACCTTTTGTTTGGGTAGTGATTGTTTTATTTCACATGTGTTTTTCCCTCAGAGATCTGACTGCCTTGTAAATTGTAACTTTTGTTTGTTTTTTTAGTTTGTGAAAACTAATCTGGTCTGCAGGATGTGGACAAACGTTTGTTATTTTTATTTTGTTGTTTTTTCCTTTTTTTTCTCTAGGCCACAGTTTAGGGTACGGATTTGTTAACTATGTTAACCCTAGTGATGCAGAAAGGGCAATCAGTACTCTCAATGGGCTGAGACTACAGTCTAAAACTATCAAGGTAACGTGCAAAGAGGTGTTTTTGTATCCATGTGTAAACTGATAGATATGACATTTTCATGTAGTCGCTAGGCAGCAGAGGGAAAATCCCAATACTGCCCAGTGTTTCTCAATAAGAACTGAGCATTTATAGAGGTATGCAATTTTGAGATTCTATTCTTTTCTTTATTTTCTTTACTTTCAGTTTCACAATTTGTTACTTTTTTCCTGTCTTTCCTGGTTGTCAGGCTTTGACCCATATGATTTTAAAAATTGGCCTGCCCTATTCTTTTGGCATGGTTTTATTTTCGGTACAGAATTATACTGAAGTTTTGACTTTCCTATCTTGACGTAAATATTGATTGTTTTGCCTCCTACACTTACATGAACTGTTTTTGTTTAGTCTTAAAGGTTTGTTTGGGTGAGGGAGGCCAGAGTGGTCATTTTGCTTGAGTATGACATTGTGCCGAACCAAAGCCCTGCACAGCAATCCCTGACCTTTTTTTATTTTGAATATTTGGGCTAAAGGGATTGTTTGAAGTGGAAATTGTCCCTTTACATTTTGAAAGTTTTGCTTTTTTTGGTTGTCTTTTAATATAGCCTGTAGGGCTTTGTCATTCATGTACACAGTGTAGAATTCTGTTAACTTTTTTCTTTTCTTAAACGTGTTGTTAAACTAACAAAGCTGTCATCAACTTTAATTTGTTTGTAATGTGTTTTTCTTTTTTTAATATATAAATCAACTTTAGTTCTATGCTCTCTTCTGATATATTGGTTTATTAAATAATGTTTCTCCATTTCAGGTTTCTTATGCAAGGCCAAGCTCTGACACAATCAAAGATGCCAATCTTTATATTAGTGGTTTGCCCAAGACCATGACACAGAAAGATGTGGAAGACATGTTCACCCGCTATGGACGGATCATAAACTCACGGGTGCTTGTTGATCAGGCTTCAGGTAAGCGAGTCTCATGGATCTCATGCCTGGTAATATATAATTAAACAGTGTATTACAGGCTTCTAACATTTCCACCCATCTTAGGCTTGTCGCGTGGCGTTGCCTTCATTCGGTTTGATAAGAGGGCTGAAGCAGAAGATGCCATTAAAGGCCTTAATGGGCAGAAACCACCTGGAGCATCTGAACCAATCACAGTGAAGTTTGCAGCAAACCCCAATCAGGCAAAGAACTCACAGCTGCTATCCCAGCTCTACCATACACAGTCTCGGCGCTTTGGAGGCCCTGTTCATCACCAGGCCCAGAGGTTCCGGTAAGTGTTGGCTCAGCAGCCCTGTGTGGATATTATGGGGTTTTGTCCCCGTTCACTTTGTTCACGATCATGTCTTCTCCCTAGGTTTTCACCAATGAGTGTAGACCACATGAGCAGTATGTCCAGCATGAGCACCCCTGGAAACTCCACCTCTGGCTGGTGCATTTTCGTCTACAACCTGGGTCAGGATGCAGATGAGGGCATTCTGTGGCAGATGTTCGGCCCCTTCGGTGCAGTCACCAACGTGAAAGTCATTCGTGACTTCAACACCAACAAATGCAAAGGCTTTGGGTTTGTTACCATGACAAACTACGAAGAGGCAGCCATGGCCATCGCCAGTCTTAATGGCTACCGCTTGGGGGACAAGATCCTACAAGTGTCGTTCAAAACCAGCAAGTCTCACAAGTAAAGGACAAAAGTATTACTTTTGGGTTCTAAGAACTTGTTTATTGATTTTGTTGTCTTTCTATCATTTTTGCCCCCCCATGTCTGTAAGTGACAGTGTCTCCATGAGAGTACTTGTGTATTTTTGATGTTTAAGTAAATTGGTCAGTAGTAGTGTTTTGTCTTACTCTGGGATTAAACAAACGGGTTGAAGAGGGGACAGTACGGCCTAAGAAATGGTTAAATAATTGATTTTTACATTGTAATTCATCACAATATGTATAATATTGTGAACACTAACACTAGAGCTCGTCATTGAGTTCTCTCATCTGTACAAGTGTAAAGTTGGCCTCTTCCTGGTGAATCTGTGCTCTGCGTTTCAGATAATGGCCAGCAATGGGAAGACCTGGCTGATTATTTAATTTAATCATGATGCTCAGAAGCTTCAAAGACCAAGAATACACACAATGGGCTATATATGCTTCGTCAATCCCAGACCGTATGACCTGTCATTGCTGTATATGTTGCTCTTACCCACTTGATACTTTCCAGTGATTTAACTAACTTTTTTTTTTTTTTTTTTTTTTTTCCTTCACCCATGGGTGGTTTTTTCCACCAGTGGCTGGCAAGTGTTATCAGAAGTTCTGCACAATGAATGTCTGTCCATGGCTCCTTTATCAAATCAGTTTCACTGTCTTCAGTCCAAATATGGTTGAATAGCTTCATTTTAACAGTTTTTCCAGTTACTTAATAGAAGTTTTGCTGAGTTTGTTTTGCAGTAAAACAAGTGTTTTAGAAATGTGCAAAAGATCCAATCTCTGTAAATACCCATACCACCACCCTGTTTTCTGCAAATAACCTATTTAAAGTGATTGAGTTTATAAAGGACCAAAGAAATTGGAGACATTTAAGGCTATTTCACTTATTTTCTTTTTGTTTGCCGTTAAGATATTAAAGCCTTTTGCATTGTAAACACCTTTGTTTCTTTTTTTTATTATTTTTTATTTTCCACTTCTGCTTGCAAATGTAGCAAAAAAAGCAACAGTAGTTTTCTTGGTTTTAACACTTTCAGTTTTGAACACCTATCTGGGCTGTACAGACTAGTGTTAAGGCAGTTAGTTTCCTTGTGGAATATTTTAGGGGTTGTTAAGTTTAAAACGCTGGAGAGACCTCTAGTTTAGTTGCATTGAGGAACCTTCAGGGCACTGTTTTTCTTCACCTTGAAAGAAACCTTTTCTAGAAGGTTCTTCCAGTGTTTCAAATTGAACAACCCCCGAAAGGTCCTCAGAGATCTTCTGAAGGCACTCCTGTAACAGCACTATCACGCTTATTTACCCCTACACCCCCTTATGATTTGGTAATGACGAAACGTCTCTTCTCAATTTCTATTTAGTGATCATTCATGTTTGTACACTTTGTAGTGTAGTCTGAACACAACTCTGTAAATACTGTTTAGCCATTCTTTGAGTGAACTCGAAGCTGCCTCAAAGAAAAGTTACTCTAATGAACACCATGTGTAGATTATTAAGCATTTTATCTGACTTTCATTAGTCTGCAAGACAGTTTGTTGAGGTTGATGCTGTCTTGTAAATGTTAATCCTTTTCCTCCATTATATATGCATGTTCATTTAATACCCATAGTAGTGACATCATGCACCTTGTGTTCGTATGTCATGCGATGTGTACATCAGAAGGTATGGCCTAAGCTCCTGTAGTATGGGCCTTTTATGTATTTACAAATAAATGCCATTTGTTTTGTTGTTAAATGCTTCTTGAGGTTTTTTCTCTGCCGTGTTTCAAAGAAGTGGTCTGAAAACAGCAAGACTAGGACTTGGAACTAGGAGAGCTGGGCTGTTTGAAGATTATTATGGTCATGCTTTTTAATTGTGATTCATTGCAATCATGATGTACAAAGAATGTTTCTAAGCAAAGTATATTGCTTATATCTCAAGTATGTTGGTGCATAATAAACAGTGATAAGGTTTATTACAGTGAAATTAGACTGGTTTAATTAGATGTGTACATAAAACATGAGTATCTAAACAGTAGTTTTTAAGAATCTGACACTACTGATGTATTTAGTCTGTGATCTGTGTGTATTATGAAATGTTTTTAAATACTGTGATGGTATTTTTACCATATCACCAAGCCCTAATAAGTATTTGAACGGTATGACAGCCCCCCCTTTAATAGGGTTTATGTGCTGTAAACTGGTACAGTTGTTACAGTGGTTCAGCATAGGGTGAACTGATCATGCTTTGGGATTGTGTTGCAGCCAGTGACTGGAACATTTCACTGGTGGATGGAAGAATGGATTAAATGCAGGATAATGATCCTAAACACACCTCAAAATCCGCTCCCTCAAACAATGGACTCTATTTTGCCATTGCCCTCACAGGCCCCTGACCTAGACATAAAAACATCTGAACAGTGCAAGACAGCAAAAGGGAACTGTGTTTTGGCACGGGAAAAATGGGCAGACGGTTTGGCCTGATGACTGGCTTGAAGAGAAATTTTCAAAATGTTAGGGCTTGTGGGGTGCTGGCGATATGCTCCAAGGAAGGGCAATGAACCAGTGACAGGTTCATAGGCGCCCAAGGCTCATTGATGCAGATGGGGAGCAGAGGCTAGCTTGTTTGCTCTAGTCCCACAGAAGAGCTACTGTTGCACAAACTGCTGAAAAAGTTCATGCTGGCTATCTCAGTAAGGAGTCAGAGCTTTTTGGGTGGCACATAGGGGGTTGTAGGTGGTTGTAATGTTATGGCAGAGTGGTGTACATACCTTTTTAGGGTAGCAGAGGCTTCTTTGTTGGTTAAAAATATATATTTTGCTAGTATACATTTAAAATGTTGCATTTTTGCCTAGATTAACAGCTAAGCTTTACCTTTGACCTTGCCACTTCCCTGACCTGCTGAGTTAGCCGATGCTAGGGCCGTCAGTGCAGATGAATGGCTAACTTGCCATTGATGTCCTTGACACTGTTGATCCTGAGCTTAGGGACTTAAGCATCTAATTAGGACTAAGCTCCTCTTGCTTGTTTTTTGCCTTTAACGCTGTAAACACCCGGCAATCCATGCTGCCTGTAGACTCTCACAGCTACACATGTTTACTCAATGAACTGACTGATCTCAACAGTGTATTTTATTACAAAATAATTTTGTATATTACACATAAAACGGTAATTCAAATGTATAAAAAAAAACATTTGGTAATATAATGAATAGTTTGCCTTACAATATGTCTTTCTGAGTTAGTCACCAACGTTTGCTACAGTATGTTTTAAGGCAATGCATTTGTACTCTTCTGCTCGATGATACGAACAGCAACGTCTTAAACGTGTCCACGTACACGCCAGCATGCAGTGGGTTTTTTTGTTCTTCGCCCTTTTGTCAAAAACACAATCTGGAGTAGAAAGTTTGCAGGAAGACAAAAACCCATTGAACAATTGCTCTGCAATATCACATAACTGCCGGCCGGTCCATCAGAAAAGAAAGGAATGCAGAAATGTAGGAAGGTCAGTACTGTATCATGGCACAAATATAGAGAGCCGTCTCCAGGAGAGTAAAGGTGGTTGTTGTTGTAAGGCTTCTGTTGGTGAGGTCAAACTTGACAGATGTTGTAGTAGACTGTGGGTCGCTCAATAACTGTATCTCCGACTACCTCAAATATGCAGTCTTTTCCAGCTATTAGTGGCACCTCTGTCAAAGGCACATTCTCCATTTTTTGGGTGGTGTGTGTATTCTGCGGCGGTCCACTAGGTTTCCGCTGAAAAATATGAAATGCCAACGTCTGATCAATTATTATATCTCAGTTTTTGTGCCACGTCACATCATATATCACATCATACCATATCATAAATCAGATCACATGGAAGCCTATACATACATTCTGGCAGCAGAATGTAAAAAATAAATTGTATACTCCAAAAATCATAACTAATCATTCTTTTGAAATAATTATTTTGAAATAAAAAGTCATTCTTTCATTTTGTAAAAGTCATTCTTTTGAGATAACTAATTTTGTGTAAGAATAGTCATTAGTTTGAGAAAGATAACTCATTATTTAGATATCAATTGTTATTTTAAAAACGTAAAAACATTTCTACTAGTTAAAATAAGTCACTTAAAATCTTAAAAGGAATTATTTTGAGTCATTATCTCAACAGTCTTTAAAATAGTTTGTATTTCAAGACACTATTTAAAATTACTTATTTTCTTAAAAGACCTACTAGTTAAAAAAAATACTTATGATGTGAAAATATTATATGACATAATAATAAACATTTGACAATTACTTTTATTTTGAGACTTATTTTGAAAAATTATTTTAACATAATGAAAAGAAGTAGAATTTTAAATAGCAAGTTAATATTTAGAGAAAAATTGTGAATCATTATTTTGCGATACTAATGTAAATGTTTACATACTGCAGCCAAAAACAGTGAAGGAGGGGAAAAACTGGCATAGTTTGTTCTTGGTAGAAATGTACAGTTTATATAAACTGTAAACTCAGCCATTTTTAAAACCTGTTTACTGAAGTAGCCCAAAAGTTATATCAGAATTATTTGTAGCCAACAATTGATTGTCAAACAAATCCAATTACAATTCAGTTATAATTCAACAATCCTAATGTCAGTTTTCACACTGAACTGGACAAATACTCTTAAATAAATGCTGTTTTGCCTTTTAAAGTTAACTGTAAAAATAAAACAATGCTTTTGGAAAAACAAAGTGCATCTTAAAAACAAAGAGCTTAATGACTCGTCTCATAATGGTACTTGACATCACTGCTTTTAATAAATAACAGTTTCTGAACATACGAGGCATACTGGTTTAGTTGGAACGGCCCGTCGGATGAATAAAGATGTAGCGGTCTATTCCTGATTAAAAGCTCAGTTTACGCACTCCAGTTTACTCTGCCTAGACCCACCATGTGAACCCATTTACTTTTTCAACCACTCTCACTGACTTGAATCATAGCGCGCATCCTAATGCACAAATCTGATTGGCTGAGTAAGGTCACATGTGGAATTTACAACGCATACTATTGGTCTGTGAGTTTCCTGGGCTGCTAAGCCTATACCCTTTTATGCTGCTACTGGGATTCTGGCCTTTGTAATACTAAAATTGCAGAGGACTGCAACCCAAAAAATGAGCTTTCCAACCAAATGAGTCTTACTGTGAGCTCCGAGCATCTTGACCAATCACAGCTCCAGGTGAGCGTTACTAATGATATTTTGATAAATCAAGGTATTCTAAAACAAGTAAATGACTCAGTTTAGTCATAATCATAACACTAACATGCTGCCCATTTCATGCAGTCCTGACTAGAAGCAATGTAGTCTGCTGTTGTCTGACAATACATTACACAGTAATGTGAAAGGACTTACCCCTGTGTCGTGTGGAAAGTCTTTCTGACACAAATGAGCGATGATTCCAGCTGCCAGCGCATCTCCAAGTACATTAATCATTGTCCGGAATCGATCCCTTTGAAAGAGAACACAAGACCTTAGCGATCATTTATGAGCTGATTGTTTCCACTGCTTATACTTTGTTTCTCTTTGGGTAATCTATGGGTCACTGGATCATCTGTGGACTATCAAAAGTTACAACTAGTAATGTTGCAGTTAGCTTCAACTTACAGAATCCAGTCGATGGCTACAATTAGCGTGATGTCATCTGGTGGCAAGCCCACAGACGTCAGCACTATTACCATGGTCACGAGGCCTGCCTGAGGGATCCCTGCAGCGCCGATGCTGGCGGCCGTTGCTGTTATGCTGACAAGAGCCAGAAGAGAGTAAATTCAGTGCACAGTGCTGAGAAATGCAATGTGACAATCAGGCTGACATTCCTAATGGCACTTGCACACTTGAGGCTGTCATGACAGTTTCAGTCCACCAATGGTACCAATGGGTCCTTTTTCAGCTGTAGAATCCATTAAATACTACGCTTTAAAAATCTGCCATCCACAGGGTTTTTAATTGCGTCATTCTATTTTGCCTGCCCAGCATAACTCCATCTTTTAGCATGGCCATTGGGCAGGGGAGCAGTAATGTTTACCTTATTGTGACCAACTGCCCAAAATCCAGCTCGTACTCGTTGACCTGAGCGATGAAGATGGCTGCCACTGCTTCGTATAGAGCTGTGCCGTCCATGTTGATGGTGGCACCCACAGGCAAGACGAACCGTGCTATCTGCCTGTCCACATGACAGTTCTCCAACAAGCACTTCATAGTGATGGGTAGTGTGGCAGAACTGTCCAAAACAAAAAAAAATGCTTGAGAACACTAGATGTCCAGCACATGAGTAAATAAACACATGCACAGCATCATAGACATATCCAATCACCCAGCACAATACTAATTCTGGGTGGTGCCTCCCTTTGCTCTCAAAAAAGCCGCAATTCTCCAGGGCATGGATTCCACAAGATGTTGTAAACATCCCCTTGAGATTCTGGTCCTTGTTGACATTCCTGCAGATTTGTCAGAAGTAAAGATTCTCAGATTCTAACACATCCCAAAAGTCTTCCATCACATTCCAATGACTAGGAAGTCCACTGCAGAACCTTGCAGTCATTGTCCTGTTCATGAAACCAGTTTGGGACAGCTGGAAGTAGCCATTAGAAGACGGGTAAATTAAGCCATCAAGAGATGCACATGGTCAGCATTGGTATTAATGGGCCCAAAGTGTGCCAAGAAAACCTTTAACACACCATTACACCACCTTCACCAGCCTAGGCTGCTGACACGAGGAAGCTTGCGTCAATAGATTCATGATGTTGGCACCAAATTCTGACCCTACCATCTGTAAGCCTCAGCTGATATCGAGATGCATTAGACCAGAAAATGATTTCCCAGTCTTCAACTGTCCAGTTTTGGTGAGTTCGTGCCCACTGCAGCCACAACTTTTTGTTGTTGTAACCCCTCCAAACTCTTCGATGCGCTGTGCATTCTGACGGTGCTTTGTTTTGCTTACCACAATTTTACAGAAGGGTTATTCAAGCTACTGTGACTTTTCTGTCCATTCTCAGCTGACCTCTCTAATTAACAAGGAGTTATTGTCTACAGAACTGCCAGTCACTGGATGTTTTCTCTTTATTACACCATTCTGAGTAAACTCTACAGGCTGGTGGGTTAAAGAATTCCAGGAGATCAGCAGTTATAGAAATATTCAAACCAACAATGTCCGAGAACAACAATCACAGAGAAGATTACTTTGGCCAGGGCCAATGTACCATAATGCATCCATGCACTTTTACAATTGCTTCATTTTGGTATTCATTTCAGAGCAACTGAAACCAACCAATATCCTCATACTGTTGTTAACTATGAAAGGTCTCTCTAACCTTGAAGACGTGGCCAAGGCGATCACCATAGCTTGCAGCAGTCCTCTGATGTATGTGAATGGGTTTTTCTGCGTCAAGAGGAAGTAGAAGAACGGAAGCAGGATGAGGCCATGGACAAACAGTCCACCCAGAACTGTCACGGTGTACCAGCCCAGCTTTCTGCCCAGAGTGGACGGGTCTTCCATGTCCAAGATTTTCCCAGCCACCAGGAAGATGATCCCAAAGGGGAAATACCTGCCAAAAGAAGAGAAGTTGTGACAAAGGCGCCATTTCTTTGTACTGATGTTCAGTACATTGGATGTAAAACACTCTGACATGGACATGTTTGTATTGTGAGTGTGAAAATCTTTAAGGGGTTTAAATGTGTTTTTTTTTTTTATCAATTTGATTATGATTGTTTAGGAAATTACTGAAAGCACTGTGAAATCGAGTGGAGAAGCATGACATTTATCCTGACCATGTTTGGGCCTTAAATGTCAAAACACTACTTCAATTATGCTAATGTCTACTAGCCTCCCATAGAATTCTAGTAGTATGTTAGCGCAAAGCAAATGTTTACATTAGGGATATGGTTAGGTTACTGTATTTACAGTAAGAAAGGTAAAGTATTGAAAGCAATAAGCGCCCCTGAATCTGTTAACATCCAGCGAGCAATTCTAGATTTTCAGATATGCTGTATATCATCTTCCATCAGTGAAACGTGGAAGGTTGAGGAGAGTGTAAGAATTTTATTGCTAGATGATGATGATGATGATGATGATGATGACATCTGCCCTCATGGCAGCCCTGCTGATTTGTGGCTTTGGAGAGTGTGTGAGAGCACTTAAGAGCAGGTGACTTTTAATCTGCTGCATGCGCCAGCACGGTTTGACACACCTGTCTTGGCCAGACTTCACGTGCTGACTATGTACAGGAGACACTCTACCAACACAGTGACGCGTGAGCATTAGCTTCAATGTTCTCAATGGATCATTCCTTGGCTGGCAGGGTGTCCTTTGTTGCTAGGTTGTACAATCTGATTTCAATAATGACCATGTGCATCTGTTTTTATGAGACTATCTAAGAAGACCAGTACATTTGCATTTACAATGTTTTTACATGACCATTTTCTTACTACTCATTATTTATGAAAATTAAAGTTGAGATGAAAATGTGAAATCATAAGGTTTATGAGGTGAAACTATATTATTTGGTAATACTTCTTCCCCCACACTCTAATGCACATGTGTTGTTTCTAAAAATTATTGCATTTCACGTCAAACTACTCTACATGACTTTGTTTACATCTTAATGGTCATGCAGAAATATTTTTAAAATGTGTGGAATTACCTTTGAAGTCAAACCAATGACCAGAACAACACAAGATCTCTAGTTCATGCTG
Organism: Salminus brasiliensis; assembly: GCF_030463535.1. Taxonomy (NCBI): domain Eukaryota; kingdom Metazoa; phylum Chordata; class Actinopteri; order Characiformes; family Bryconidae; genus Salminus; species Salminus brasiliensis. Next base: position 11,873,511 of record NC_132894.1, on the reverse strand, counting down.
TTTGTGGATAACAGTCTCTTATATTGACCAGGTGTTAATTATATTCAAATTACAATTCCCTAATTAAACCTCATTCAATTCATTAAGCTTTTGGGATTGCCTGAATGAGAGAATCAGGTGGAAGTGATTAAAGCTGTAATAAAACTCTGCGGGAGAATCGCCAGGAGCAGAACACATTAATAATCTGTTGCACACTAAGGCTGCAGAAAATGGTCAGCTGGTTTCATTCTCTGTTAATAAGCATATTACTGCCCATTATGCCATGCATTTTTGTATTTTAATAATATCATAAATAAAACAATATAATGCAAAAACAGTAAAAAAAAAAAAAAAAAAAAGTATTTATTTTTTCCAAAACATTGGCCTGTATTCTAGATACAGTACAGTTCATCCAAAAACACAAATGCTTTCTCTTACCAAACAGCCGCATTGATGATCTTCATCACACACTCATTGATGCACTGGCAAACGTTGACTAATGGCGTACCTCGCTCACCCATTCTGCCAAGGAGGAGGCCTGAAAGCACATGGCCCCGTTTATTTATGATATACTGAGCAGCTCTAAACACATCATTGAAGACATGATAGAAAGTATGTGCAGTGGCTCCATAGTTACACCACAGCTTTCATCAAGTTATTGAACCCCTGCTTCCTGAGTACTGCTACTTTCTGCTACATATGTGTGATGCTAAATAAATTATACATTATAAATGATTGTCACATACTCCATATATCTACTTTGATCATAGGTCATTGACATATATGTGTAAATAATAATGTCTTGTATTGGGCCTTTTTCAAAAAGCAGCCTGGATTCAAACTCTCCTTATAACTTCAACATGAGTTAGCAGGGCTGAGCTGTGCTTAAACAGATATGCAAATGTTCTGGTTGTTGTGACATCACAAAATTCATTTCTAAATATGGTTCGTGTGGACTGGGAGGAGAATGGCAAATTTTGAAATTTGTTAACAATGACTTCATATTATGATAAACACTATTGTTTGTATTGGTGGTTAAGAACTGAGATTTTTATGATATCAGCCCTTTAAACAAAAACTCGCTATTCATAAAAAGAAAAAAAACAGCATGTTTTTATGAATCAAAACTAATAATACATATATTAATGTCAGTGTGACACTGGTCCAAACCAGTACACTGTATGATAAATCACCCAGCACTAATATAAGGCGATTTATTTCCGAGTCTCACTCAGACTTACCCATAGTGGCTGAGAAGATGACGATGCCCAGAACATTCATTTGCTGGCTGCTGCCAGGGATTGTCTTGTAGTGAATGTCGGGAGGCGGAGTGAGCTCCAGCAGCACTGTGTGACCTTTAGGATTCTCCTCATCTGGCATGAGGTAGACAAAGTTGGGCTGTTTGGTGCTGCTGATTTGTGTTCTGACCATAGGAATGAGGTCTGTCTTATACTGCAAAGAGATGACAGAGGTGTAGAAGCCAAATTTTACAGAAATCATGATTGAGGGAAATTACTTTCTACTGAAACAATGACTATTTGGGTTTACACTGCAATAGAAACGCAGTAAAATTAATTGCTGGTCAACATACCTGTTGAAATGTGGCCTCGATAAGATTTGAAGGAATCATATTCCTAAAGAAACAGAAATTAGGAGAACTGAGTGGCTTTAAAACCCCTAAAATAACATTTGTGTTAGGATGTAATTATGTTTTTTGTAGCATACTTTGTACTGGATACACCAATTAGCCATAACATCAGTACCACCACCTAATACTGAGTAGGTCCCCCTTCTGCCGCCATGACAGATCATTTGAGGTATGGACTCCACAAGACCTCTAAAAGGGTCCTGGTATCTAGATGTTAGGAGCAGATCCTTAAAGCCTCGGGAGGCCAAGAACCCACCGGTTCACTGGTTGTCCTTCCTTGGAGCACTTTTGGTAGGTACTAACTAACTGCTGCATATCGGGAACACCCCACAAGACCTGTTTTTGATCCAGACGTCTTGCCATGACAATTTGGTCCTTGGCTCAGATTCTTACCCTTGACCTATTTTCTTGCTTCAACATATCAACTTCTAGAACGCACTGTTTACTTGATGCCTATCATATCCACCTATTGACAGATGCCACTGTAGATACGGATAATCAATGCTTTTTACTTCACCTGTCAGTGGTGCTAATATTATGGCTAATCGGTGCATAGGATGTGGGGTGTGAGCAGTACATTTCGAAATTTTAATAGTGTCTATTGTCTAATCAGCAGAGAAAGTATCTAATTGTGCTGAGCTCTGGCCTTCTAGGACCATGGTTGTTGACCTCTGTTGTACATTAAACTCTTTAAATAAAAATAACCTCATGAAATGATCCCTTTAATCAGGAAATCACATAATGTACGTATAAACCGTACAAATGGTATCTGTAGGCAGTATTTGGCTAAAGGGTTCTTTATTCTGATTGACAGCCTTTTAATATGTAGCTGTCATGTCATTGTATTTTATTGTGTGTGTGTGTGTGTGTGTGTGTGTGTGTGTGTGTGTGTGTGTGTGTGTGTTGCTTTAAGAGCCTGCGCAGGTGTTTCTGGAGGGTCTTAATTAGCACACTAGCATAAGTCAAAACACCAAGCCACCATGACCATCACGAGAAGGAGATCCTCTGCAGTGATCCCCATTGGTTACTTAGCCAGTAAACCAGTTCTTTGTATGGATTACTAAAAATACACTAATCACTCCTCCGCTTTAATTGGATTTTGTAGTATGGCATGGCCTGAACTCCTCAGGCCTAGACGCCTCTCGTGAATGACCTAGGTCCTACCTTTGAAAAGGTAAATGTACATAATATCTATATTATGTACATTATATATATACGTATAATCTACTTCAGGCACCCAGGATGCTCCATAAAATACAGGGTTGGCCATATTGGTCAGATCCTGTAAAGCCTGCCAGTAGACTCTCACAAATTAAGGTCGCTAAATGGTGCTTTTCGGCTCGGAAGGTTCAATTAAAAAAAACAAAAACGTATACCCTTAATGTCAGGCTTATCACATCCTATGGCCTACTATTCAGTAACCACATGCAAACAATGCAAACTGGGTTATTGTTAGGTGCGAGGAATGGAAGCCTGACCTGTTAAGTACTTCTTAAGGTGCTTCTTAAAGTTCTTTGAGAAAACTTTTTCTAGAAGGTTCCTCAAAGCACCTTACAGAGGTTCTTCCACAGTTTCAAATTGAAGACCCTTTCAAAGGTTCCCCAAGAATCGTATTCTTTTATCAGTGTGTTTACTTTTTTGTAGTTTAATTGACTTCGAAATCAAGTGCATTTTAACAGTTATTCAAAGACCTAATGTTTCCTGGGTACCCAACTGAAAGTTACCTGACAAGGTCCAGCAGTGCGTCTGCAGAAGTCATTACTGGACCTCCAAGCCTGTTGCTTTCCATCTCAGTCCCATAGCCCGGCTTGATGATTAACACAAGCACAATGCCAACCACAACAGCAATAAAGGTAGTCCACAGGTAATAGGTCACCGTCAGAACTCCCATCCGACAACAGGCCTTGGATTCCATAGACGACAGTCCAGACATTAAGCTACAGACAGAGGGGAAAGATTTATCATGCGTGCAAAACCAGAGCTATAGTGGACCAACTATACAATGGCAGGTGGATATATAAGGATTGTGTAAAAAAACTGAGAGTTAGAAAGGAGCATTACCTTGAGGTGATTAACGGCAGGATGAGCATTTTAAGCATTCTCATGAGGAGTTCTCCAGGAAACGAAAAATACATTTTTGCCTTAAAATAGAAAAGAAAGAAGAAAACAGAAGAAAGATTTTACCACTACCCAAAACATTGGCTCACAGGTACAAGCTGACCCATGAAGACATTCGATTTGGCCTACTCCCTCACCTAAAAATAATAAAGCATTCTTTTACATAAACTGCATACCTTCTTTATTTATATCTGCTTTGTCTTTTTGGCCCTTGGCCCAAGAAGACAAAAAATGTAGACTTAGTCTTAGTTTAGTTAAACAGCAGACAATGGCTGTGCCCAAAATAGATCCCTGCTCCCTCATTAATACTGCACTATATAGAGAGAGACTATTTAGTTTACTAAAACACATATGAATTCAGACACTTCCTCATCATCATTGTGTGAACAACCCATGATTAGCCCATGTTTAAAGCTCTGTACACACAGTAACTGAATTCTGAATGAAAGTTAGTAAAAGCACTGTGCTGTTGGGCTGTTCGTTAAATAATCTTTCTCTGTTATGTTGCTTAGAAACATAAGACACCCATTAACGAACTACTTGAGACAATATCTGAAATTCACAGCATTCAGTGGCTTGTAACTATCACTTACTCATACAAGCAAATGTCATTGGCTCTATTTTGTCACATGACTGTTTCTTAGCAATGCCACTCACAATGCAGTTTGTTCCACATTCAGCTGATGTAGTGAGCTTTGATGTATGTTTAATATAAATTACGAGTGCATTGTGGGGATTCGGACATTCAGAAAGAAATGGCCAACATACTCGTTAGTACCCTAAAACGTAAATAGGGAGCCATATCGGTCACAGCCTGTGTCATTAGACCATGTGGGTAGGAGATATTATCAATAAATATTCATATTCATAATAATAATATACAAATAACCATGGAAACCGGAAAATCCAACAGGATGTGTAACGGAGGCTGCCTATTCTGATGTGGACCGGTCATCTTATACATGAGTTTTTCTCTGTTCTTGGCATGCACGTTCTGTCCAAATGTTTGCGGACACCCCTCCTAATGAAAGCTTTCAGCTACTTTAAGTTGCACCCATTGCTGACACAGATGTGCAAATGCATGTATATACACACACAGCTTGTCGAATCCCAGTAGAAAAGTCTCATCAATAGAGTAGGACTATCTGGAGCAGATAAACATTAACCTATGGGCACCATGCCTAATGCAAGGCGGGCTAAAGGGGTATACAGCTCCCCTTGTCGCTGAATGAAATCAAATCCTCATAGCAATGCTCCAAAACATAGTAGAAAGCCTTCCCTGGACAGTGGAGACAGCTACTCTAACACCAAAAAGCAGAATCAACTGTATGTATACCCTTGGTTTTAGCAAGAAACAACGAATTAGCAGGTGTCCCAATACTTTTGTCCATACAGTGTACTTCCACTGATTTCTTGATCAATTACAGGGAAAGCACTGATTATTCATTATTCATAAAATTATTAAAAACTGTCTGTGGTAACTGATTGTATACCACAGATGGAGATGGAGAGAAATCCTGCAGTGTTCCTTTTACTGAGCAGTTCTGTGGAGAACCTAAAATGGCATTGTTCCAAAGAACCCTTTTGGCAGCTCTAAGAGTGTAATGCTCCCCAAAATCACATCTTGGCTAAGGAAGGAAAAGGAGTGTAAAAGCCAAGTAGTGTTACTTCATCCTCTTCCAACGAGAGTAAGTGCTGTTTTTTTGCCTCTTGATGAACGGACAGATCTACTAGCCAACTTTTCCTTTGGCCTTTGGCTACGTCACACACACAAGAGCTCATTAACCTGTGGGTGTGGGTCACGCGTCTTGCACGAGTTGACCCAAGCTATTCCCTACTGTTTGCCTTGGCAGACTGGCCTATGTCTGGATTTAAAGTCAACAGGGCTTGGCTCAGCCTTAAGCACTTCCTAACGCCAACCTTTACCATTAGCGCTGGACTGTGGAAAGCCTTTACTTGTTTTCAACTTCTTTACAATTTAAAAATGTATTAGTAAAGATTGTAAGGATGTTCTGTGGACTTCCACACCCAAAGGGAAATGCTGTTGTAATTTGGAGAATAATAATAGTTGAAGTTTTTGATATGATAAAAGTGACAGGATGCTTAAACATATCAGCTTTAACTACAAAATAAACATTATTAGAATTATTATAACCAACATGATACATGACCTACTCATAATTCAAGATATTAGGAATGGCAACCAGGCATTACTGAAATCAAAACAGATCTACATCTCGCAGACTGAAGACCCACCTCTTCTGAGATTACTTAGGCAAATAGCACACTGGTCTCCTTATTGACTTGTGTTTAGTAGAGTCTAAGCTTAGAGGTATCTTTGAACTATTAGTCTATTTAAACTAGCTGAGGTTTTTCTTGGGTAAATAACAAAGCACTTTTGTAAGTCGCTTTGGATAAGAGCGTCTGCTAAATGCCGGAAACGTAAATGTAAATGTAAATATCGCTGCTGTCCTATGAAAAACATGCATCTCCATTTTCTGTCCTGGCATCGAAGTGGTGTAGCGAGCTCCCCCTGGGAGTCCGAATGGCAGACTCACTCGCTCTCCTCAAAAGAAGTCCCATTTCTTCCAAGAGTACTTGGATAAAGTGTAGTGTAGAGTATTGTGGTCTCCATACTGACTTTTGTATTTAGCAGTATCTCAGCTTAGAGGTATCTTTTGGATCCTAGCCTATACCAGATAGCTAAGGATATTTTCTGAGTACACAGTGAAGCACGTTTGTATGTTGCTGTGAATAAGAGTGTCTGCTAAATGCCTTAAATGGAAATGTAATGGAAATGTAATTTATGCCCATTTTTAATTTTCTTTACATGGTTTAAACCCTGTAGCTGCTCTGTACACTACGTCAAGTCAAGTCAAGTCAAATTTATTTGTATAGCGCTTTTTACAACTGTTGTCATCACAAAGCAGCTTTACATAATTAGTACTTAATAAAGGACAGAGACAGAGAAGAAAGAAGAAATAACATGAAGGGTCAAAGACCCCCGTGAGCAAGCCAACGGCGACAGTGGCAAGGAGGTGGAGGAAGAAACCTTGGGAGGAACCAAGACTCACAAGGTGGACCCATCCTCCTCTGGCCAGACTATTTAAACATTAATGATAAAAATTACCAAAGCAGATACAACAGAAAGTTAATAGTGGTGATATTAATAGTGTCAGACAGACACGAGTCCATCTACGTAAATCATTCTGGACGAAAAGACCAATAGAAATGCTCTAAAATTACGCAGAACTCTTATTTTACATTAACTTCCAGTAGAAGTTAAGTGATTTGGGTAAACTATGCAAGTGAGATTGCTTAAAACTTAAAATGCCACTTTGATCAGTTACAGTGCAACAAAACCAGGGTCAAAACAATGTTAACATGTTTAAAGAAAGAAAAAGAAAAGCACTCTAACTCAGTTTTTACTGGATTAGAGCTGGATTTGACCAACACTGAAGCCAGAATGTGAATGTGTTCTGAATGATCAGTCTGGTTGAGGAAAGATGGTGTCTGGAGTCTGAATATGCTTTCATCACTATATCCAAAACTGCAAAACACACCAATCAGCCATATTAAAACCACCTGTCTAATACTGTGTGTGTGTGTGTGTGTGTCACCCTTGTGCCACCAAAACAAAACCTCTAAACAGTCAAGGCACTGATTCCTCAGGACGTAGCCGGCATTAACTTCACCAGCAGTTTGTGCCACAGCACTTCTTCTGTGGGCGCCCCTGACCCTGTTGCTGTTTTATTGGTTGGTCCCTCCTTGGAGAACCTTTGGTAGATACTGACCACTGCATACTAGGAACACACCACCCGCCTGCTTCTCTGGGAGACGCTCTGACCCGGGCATCTACCCATCATAGTCAGACTCCATCCAGATCCTTATGCTTGCCTCTTTTCCTGCTTCCACACCTCAACTTCAACTCGCTCCCAACCTTTTGACATGTGCCAGTGTTGACAAACCACCTGTCAGTGGTTTTAATGTTATGGCTGATTCTTTAACTACTGTGAGAAACTTTGGTCAGTCTTGAACCACTACTCCAGCTAAATCTCCAGCCCTGTTGGTCAGTATCGCTCAGCCCTACACGCCACCGCTGGTGAGTCAGACCCCGTACCTGCGCCGACATCTCCAGTCCGCGGAGCATGTAGCCCAGCATGCAGCCCGTCCCCACTCCCAGCACGGAGAGCGTCAGCAGCCCGTTGCGCTTCACGCAATCCTTCACGTACGCCCTGACGCCCTCGCCGCACGCGCTCCGCAGCGCCTCCTTCACGCTGTCCGCCTTGCTGGGCCTTCGCGAGCCGCGCGCCTCCTCCGCGTCCTCCGGTATCAGCAGTTCCTCCATGGCGCCTCGGAGAGCCGCTGAGGCAGGGGGGCTCCAGGCTGTGGACACGCGTTCTGCCCGCGAGGGGATTAGGGATGCGCGCGCGTGGCTCAGACCCAGCCCTGAAGACGCGCTGAGGGACCGGAAGGCTGCTAAGAGGATTAAGGCACGGTAATAAAATCTAACACTTCTGTGTTGTGGATGGCGCCAAGCCATGGGGGATTTGGACGCGAGCTGTGGACAGGCTCAATGCTCTGTGTTTGGCACGTTGGTGTTCACGCGCGGGGAGGAGGAGGAGGAGGAGGAGGAGGAGGAGGAGGACATTGTTGGAATGCGTGGAAAAACCTGTTAATATCCAAAAAAAGTACTAGTGAGGATTTATTGGAATAATGTAACAGAAGTACCATGACTTAAAAGTCCCACAGAAGCAAATCTGCTGTAATATTTAAGCCAGTGCACATAGTATTGATGTGTGGTATAGTTTGTGTATGCTTATTAATTCCCTCTGGTTATGCATTATCCATGGGGAAAGATCATAAAAAGTGAACACACTGCTGAAGAAATCCAACTTGACACAAAAGCAATTTTATGAATATATTTTATTTTTTTTAATATATATATACCAAATATATATGCAACCAAAATGCACATATATATATATATAGATTGCATATATATATATATATATATATAACTATGGTCGATTAAATGGACAATCCAACTCCTACAACTGTAATGCAATAGAACCACCTATAGAAATGCATGTACTGTCACCAGGTCATTAATTGTCAGGAATCTCAAAGATCACGCAATTTAGGTAGTGACAGCCACTTCGGTATAGCTCCATGAGGAAACTCCTGTAAAATTAATCTCACGCCTCAGACCACATGCTCATATCACTTCAGATGCCGGTATCTGTATCTCTAGGAGCAAAAAAGATCAGTTCTCACATAGTGCTGCTTTAGAAACAGTAAAAGTGACATATCATAAAAACCTCAAACACTATGTTCGTCCCTTCAGTCAATTTCTGTAACAGTCACAGCATTCTTGCCTTAGTCAACTGCCCTAGATGGCAGCACGGCCGAACACAGTGACCAATACCTGAGAATATGGTGCTTTTGTTATTTTTTTTATCGCCTGAGACAATTATTTCCATAGTTGTGCATATTAAAACACTGGTGAGCAGCACATCATATATAGAGAGAGAGTTGTTATGTGAACCAGGCCTCATCACTGCAGCTTTGCCTGATGCCAAGAGCCAGAGAAGTATGAGAAGGTGTGTGTGGGGAAGGAAAAGATGCAGGAAGCGAGCAGCAGGTATTTAAAAGCTAACTCTAGCCTAGCTGAGCTCCATACGACCAAAATTACACTCAGGGATTACTACAGTACAGTGCAACAATGCAGTCTGTATCGTGTAAGCTGTGAGGGAGGTAGCCTGAGGTATTATTTTCTTATGAGCTTCAGTGGTTCAGTTTTTCTACTCCGCAGCTGCAGTTCCTCGTTGTTGTAATGTGTTGTAACTCAGGGAGGATTTACTCGGGGTGCCAGTTCCACAGCGTAATAGGATCTCCACCGTATCACTGCCTTTGCCTTTGGTCCAGATACAAGCATGAAGAGCTCCACCAGCTGGCCTGTTTTGTGCTTAAGTCTGTTGAAAGTTTTGTGTTGTGTTCTTCAATACATAGTATACAGACCTGAGGCTTTGCTCAGCATCATAAATACAGTCTGATAGTGAAATGGGTAAAAAGGGTCACGTGAGTTCAGTCAAACCACATACACATTCCTACAACCCAGTGACTTCTATTCCAATGCCAGTAAAGAGCAAGTTGATTTGAGAACCGTGAGCACTGCCGGTTTCTAAACTTTACCTCAGGACCAAAGATCATCTGACTATCATGATGGTGACAACCAATCAACCACAAGCAGTTAAAACATTAACAGTGTCAAAATCAACTGATACAGCCAATCAACGGAGCCTTAAAATGATTGTTTCAGCTCAAATCCGGTGCCAAAGAGCATAGACCTATGGGCTAAAGCTTACGCAGAACCTTCGGGGAAAATGCCAACTAGACTACCAGCTATAAGAGTTATTCATGGCACTTAGTGGAAGCTCTACATGTCCTAAATAAGTCACGCTGGGTCACCACTACCATCAGAGCACCGCATTATATGTAGCTTATGTGTAGTTGTTTTTTTGTTTTGTTTTTTTGTTTTTTTAAGAATCCCAAGTACATTTACAGTTTACTGGAGACAGTGTTCATGGTAAATAAGGCAAGTCCATACTGTATGTAACATAATGAAAAAAGTTTTATTTCATTCCAAAATAACTAATGGGTTGATTTGACGCTGTTGTAAAACACTATGGATCACCATCAATTTACATCAGGAATTTAGGGGGAAGAGTATATTATTACAAAAAAACAGCATTGAACAACAGTAGTCATCTCTTTCAAAGTGAAAATCAAACTAGAATAAAATTCAAGCCATAAATCAAAGAAAAAAGAAATGTATAAGTATAGAAAACCTCTTTAAAAGATTAGATCACTTTGTTAAATATCATTTACAGTTCACATCAAACCAGTGTAATTTACAGCAATCACATTTACATACATTCACTCAGTAAGTATATCAGTAGTATTATAGCCCTGTGTTTTAGCCAAGGCAAGTACGTATTAGGAGTCGGTTGGCTTTAATGTTACTTGCTGCTACATATAAAGTTAGAAGATGCTGCTGAAATGAATTAGAAAACCAGCAGATTTGGCTTTTGCTTGTTTTTTAATACAGTCATCAAAAATAGAAAGAAATTGACAGAAATCCACTGCAGAGTAATCTGACATACTGTAAATGACTCAGTCTGGTCATTTCTAAATTAGTTTTGTAATTTTCTAACTTTGGCCCAGAAGTTATAATGAACTTCAATCACAGGTGAATTGCAGAGGAGGTTGTTGATGAGCCGGTACTAGATCTGCTATACAAACCAACACAATCACAGACACCATAGTATCTGCAACCACTGGAATGACCACAACAGGCGGAAAAACAAAAGAAAAATATTAGGATGTACAAAAGCACGGAACTGCAAACTGCAGATCAGGAACTGCAGATCTCATGGAACCCCTGGGGTACAGCACAACATATTTCCAAAAACTGCCATTGAAATATCACTGCATCCACTGTGGAATCCTGTGGATTCCTCCGTTGGCTGGCAAACAGGCCATTGCTGAAATGCAACTTTGACTTGTTTCTTTTACCTCAGTTGGGAGTGTAACTTAAACGTGATGTGTAACTAATGTTACAATGCACAGGTTGTTTTTTGTTTGAAATGCTTCAGCCTAACTTAGGCCTGACCTTAACCCAGGTCCATGTCTATAGTATACTTTGAAAACCTAGGCTATACATGGTTAAGTGTTATAGCTTGACACTTTTTTGTTATGGCCCAAAAATTGCTGCTGATTTAGCTGGTTTCTGAACATTTTAGCAAACCATCATTACAGTAGATCTTTATCTGGAACAACACTTTACTTTAACATATCTATATGATTTGAATATACAGTGCCCTCCATGCCTTTGTCCCAAACATTACTCTGCTTATTTGCATCTGTTCCCCACAGTCTCAAATAACTAACGATGTGGTTAAAGTGTACTGTCTCAGGTGTAATAAAGGGTATTTGTATACTATCTTGTTTAACAGTGTGGAAATTAGGGACTTAACATTTTAAAGGTATGCATGATTACTCAGGTGTGTTAATTGCTTCGTCAGTGCAGATGTAAGAATGCTTTCAGCATCTAGTCTTGAGTCTTGGCTTTTGGTCAACTGTGAAGTCTGATGTTGCCATTTGTCAACACAGGGACCAGAGTAAACAATTAGTGGGGGGACAAAAAACAAAGACGCTGACCAACTCAAACATCATGTACAGAAATACAAAGCATACACTGGAAGATGCAAACCCTTCAGACTAAACACTGAAAGCTCTCTTGTACCTAAAACTGATCATTATTAATAAAATCTGACAATGTGCACTGTAACCACATGTGAATTGTGAGAGTACAAATTTTGTGGGAGTACAAAGTTCTAGTGGGTTACAGAGGCAATTAAAAAGACATCATGGAGGGCACTATAAACAGTAGCCTATTCAACACCCAGTGCCACATTAGACACATGTCCAACTAGTGTAAACATTTAAGGGTTATCAACAATGAAAACTGCAACCATTTCTCAATTATTAATCACATTATCAGACCTCACTCAACATCGCATGAATCATTAACAAACAATCTATAACCTGCAGTAGCAGCTTTGCACTGTTTACATTAATAAATAATTTCCCTTCAACAGAAGATCCCCAGACAAAACGAAAGCTGTGGCATAATGTATTCTCTAATATTTGGTTATCCACCCCCTTGCCTTAATGTAAATTATGTCAGGTAAGGATTACATCAGTCAATTGAGATTATGGACGATTTTAGCCGACAGTTACACAAGAGCAATTTACCTGCTGTTCCAAATAGAGAATTTAGACTGAAGTCTGGTTAGTTTGCCAGTCAAACTTAATATGTTTGTTGTACCAGTCACACAGATTTGGGCCCAAGCACCGTACAGTTGTAAACATGGAATGGAATATAGGTGAGTAGCAGAGGATGATTTCTATATGTAAATAAAGCACAACGTTTGTGGAGGAGCTGGTAAAAATGGACAGGATTTCAAGAGACTGCCGTAATCCGGTCATTTAGGCAAGAAGACAAATAAAAAGAAATATATTTGAAAATGAATAATACATGCGACAGATTTCTTTGTCTGGAAACCTCAACCTTCAAGGCTTGATTCTTCATCTAAAATACCACATTTCTTGTATATCCAGTGTAGGGCCAACAGATATACAAAAACGATGCAGAAATAGGAAACCAAAAGTAGTGAGCCAACAGTCACTGTAGGGTTGAATTACTTGTCCTTTGGTTACGCTGGTGAGCAGGTTTAACAACTGGCACACAAAAAAGAAAAGCTTCCTTTTCTCCCTTATGAACTCATCACCATTTGATAAACACAAGACCTGCTAGCACGCCATATCCCAAAATAAGGAATAGCACCTTCAGTAGCCTATCGTGCTTATCCTCCAGCTCCCGCGAGAGAATTTCAAAGAAAGTAATGAAGAGGAATGTACCTGCTGCCAGGCCTTGTAACACCACAGAAATAATACTTCCTGCCAGGTTCTGGGCACTCTCAATGCCCATTCCAAGGCCAATGCCGAGAGGGATCATCAGGCTGACAGTAATACCGAGCTTACTGGCATCCCGCAGCATCAGTCCTGCCTTAGCAACACTGACTCCTAAAGCCACAGCTGCCAGGGTCTCATGGATCACTACTCCGATGAAGAGGCTTCCCAACTTAGCCCCATCTTCCTGAAGACCTAGAGCAAGACCCTCAAAGACCGAATGAGCAGAGAGGGCCAGGACCAGGCTCGCTAGCCGGAGCGGCCCTGCCCGCGTTAACTCTGCAGGGTTGAAGTGTCCGTGGTGATGTGAGTGGTTCTGGTGGCCCGCTGAACTCCGAGGGGGAGCGATGAACGGTGTGTCGTATTCAGAGTCACTGCCAGCTTCCGAGCCTCCTGCGTTGAAAGTCTCCAGATCAATAAAGGATGGCCTCTCCTTTCTAAAGGTGAGCACAGCCTGCTCCACAAATACGGTGAGGAAAAAGCCCAGCATCATCATGGTCTCCGCCAGTGGATAGTCTGTAGTAGTCTGTAGCATTTTCAAGACCTCTTCCACCTGAGGTAAAACACAGAAATGATTGACACAATGAAGATAACCATCATTTGTACACAAGAAAAACATGCACTTGGCTTCTACTCAAGTGAAAGTATGAACTGCCAGAAGAAAGATGGAAAAGCAAGATACTGAAACTTCCTTAAAGAGCAGTCCACGTCATCGCCTTACTGCTGTAAGATGCTTGTAATGCTACAGTGTACTAAACAGTATACAGTGTGTAGCAGAACTTACCTTGTCTCTAACAGCTGGCAACAGTGCATTGAAGCAGGTGGCTAGGAACACACCACCTCCAAACGAATTACTGAACGCAATTGCCCTTCGGTACCTTGCAGCCTTGTCGAAGTCCGACTGCATCACACGCACTGGGATGAGAATGCCCCCCAGCATAAGGGCAAACACCCCAAACAGGCACAGAATTTTAGCCACAACTATCTCCATGTTGGCGGAGAGAAGCTGTGATTAATTCACAGCGCCGGGTTTGTCACAAACGACGAGAGCATGGCTGGAAAACGAAGAGCAAGACCTCCCGGCTCGGCTGAACCACACTCCGCTGTCAAGTCCTGGACTGCATCCTTGACTGCTCACCAAAACAAACGAGAAGGAGGGTCATACTTTACAGCTAGTGCTCTCGGAATAAATTAAATAGCAAGTGTTAAACCGTTAAGAGCATGTTAGCTAATTCCCAGCTGACTGATATCAGTTGATTGTATAGCTAGCTAGCTAGTTACATATGAAACTTAATTGTTAGCTACATAAGAAGCCCTAAGCTACCATTAGCTAGCTACCTAGCTGACCTATGCTAATGGTGATGACCAAGAACTTCGCCAGCTAGGTCCTGTTTACATGGTCATTACACGTTAACCGAGTCAATGTAATGCACAACACTAACACACAACTCCGTTTATCAAGCTGAACCTTAAACACCAAGCTAGCTAGCACTAGCTAGCTTGGCTACTTCTACACTGGAGTTAGCACTAGCTAGCTAACGTTGCTAGCTAGCTAGCAAATACTGTTAGCAGGCTCGCTACAATAACGTTTTGTTGATCTGCACGCTAATGTATGTTTATGTAGCTATTAAACCATCTAAGAGTGAACGTTAGATGTTTGCCAAAGTTCGTCTACCGACGTTACCTGCTTCTCTTGCTACTAGCAAGCTATCTGCTAGCGGTGTCCGACTCGTGCATGAATTCAATTGAGTCGGTTCATTTGAATAGATCAGTTGAACCAGTTCATAAGTTCTAACTGAACTGAAGAGCATTACTCTTTTTGGCGGTTATATGTTGCATTTATTTAGTATTTAAATTTTTGTTTTATTAGTTATTCAACTAATCTGTTGATAATCAGCAATATTATACAGTTTGATTCATTACCCACGAAAATGAACGACTGCACCTGACTGAACGTAAACGGTTCGTGGGAACCGGTTCGATAAGTTGACTCGCCAAGACAGCCACTCAAGCGCCTGATCGGTTGCTACTAGTTACCCTATCCGTGTGATGCCAGTCAGTGACGTGTTGGACAACGATTGGAGGAAATAATCATCCCGCCTTTCTGGGCCCGCCCATTTCGATGTATTCGTCCAAGTGAAGATTTGATGCAAAACTCCAAACTTTTAATCAAAAACCCAAACGACACTTGCAGTGAACTCAACAGTCATGCTTACATTATATAAACCCGCTGTATAACGAATCACAGCATGACCGATGTTACAAAGTCTGAAGCATTACATCAAGACTGTGGTTACCAGTGGATGAAAAAAAAGATGAGGACCTTCTCAGAATCTGACATTTAATACCAATAATGTTACCATCATACATATCGCTTACAAAGTCATCTGATCAGACAAAGCCAGCTGTTACTGTAGAAGAAGTGAATCACTTTGGGTCGGTAGGTCTGCGGTCAGTCCGTGTAGCAGTGATTCAATCCAGTAGCCTGGATTAGTTACACTGAAATCATACGTTAAACCAGTGTGACATTTCTGTACAGCCAAGGGTTTTTTGGAGTCTAAGTGGCCAGCTATGACCTAAAGATTTTAGGCTACATTGGTTTCTTCCAAGACAGGCAAGGCAGGGAGGGAAGCCAGACACACATGCACCTCATTGTGATATAAAATTGGTCTTGTCCCTGGAGTTGTAAGAATAATGGATCTTAAAAAAAAAAAAAAAAAAAAAGTTAAAAAGAAAAAGCCAGCCAGTCTTCTCTCCGAGTCCCATGGCGATTCTTTAGCTGTTAAAAGAAAAAGAAAGAGTGAAGAACACGTTACTCACTACAGTATCAAGTCAGTGTCAGGTCAAGTGACATTTATGTAGTCTTCTTTGTCTCCTAATTTATGTAGATTTTCTTTTACCCTCATCATAGTCTTAGACATTCTGCCCACACATGAACAGACTGGCTGATTTGTGTAGCTACATATGGACACTGGGCTTTAGTGAGTCCAACTGGAAACCAACAGGAGATGCAATGACTGAAGTGTTCAAAGCAATACAAATTACTGGACTGAAACAAAAGAAACTGTGCCCTATTCACAATGAAGTGCACTACTCTGGGGTCCTGCCATTTTCTAACAGTGTCTGAACACAGTGCAACATTTCTATTGCACTGTAACAGTCCCACAATGCACCACAACAAGTAGTGTACAAACAATTTACCCTAGTGGACATACCAGATTACCAATAATTCTCCAAGTTAGACAGACGGTCAGATTGTTTGTAATGTGATGTGCAGTGAGCTCACTCGCAGAATGTCTCAAACGGCTCACTACCTTGTCGAAGTGTGTTCCCTATAATAGTGCTCTATACAGTGATTGTCACATGAAGAGGATAATGAACAGCTAATCTGCAAGATCTTGGTCAAGATTTTATTGCAGATATGACCATACTCGATCAGGGCCTCAGGGCACCCCCTGGAGGACAGAATAGAGATAGACCTAAAATTTGGACTGGTTTGAGAACCACTATGCAAGAGATACTAGGCTGATGCCAATACCAGTGTTGATGTATAAAGTAGAGCTGCAAACCAGAACAGTGACATTTGCATATCCAAGAGAATTAACAGGCAAATGTTCAACTGGCCAACATACATAATACAAAGTCATCTTATCTTACAAGAAGTTGACGCTATTGTTCGGATCACTTCTAATGTAATTATAACCCAAAGATAAAGAATAAACAAATTCCACACTCTCGGTCATGTGATGTGCAAACATCACTGCTAATGAGGCTCGTTGTTGACTAAGAATTGTTGATATCAATCACTGAATGTCAATTAGTTTTTGCAGCCCTAGCATTTATAAAAATGTAGGAACTGGAAAACATCCACATGGATTATGGTTATGGAGATCTATAGGATTTGTTTTTGCAGTGCTGGGGTGGGGAACTAAAGGCCAGCATAGCACCTGCTCCAGGTGTGCGTGTAAGCAGACAGTTCACCAAACTGTAGATTCCAGCCCTCCAGTTCTCCTATCGCTGCTACTCCAAGCTTGGCATGCTGTTAACAGCACTATTTAACTTTGTTGAAACAGTCAAGACAACACTTGTGAGGGCTGCGTAATTCTGCGTAACCATAGCTATATTCGTGAATACAAATACAATCCTGCAATATTGCTTAGTTGGCTGCCAACTTCAGCCTTGTTTTGCTTGCTTACTGGTAACATCACAGCACATATTAGTTAAAACAAAGCTTTTTTCTTTTAGTTTTAATGGCACCCAGCAGATGCAGAAATCAGACTTACCACTTCATGGGTCACTGCTCATCATTGCTAGCACTGGGTGGTCGGCTGCGGATTTGACTCCTTAACTGCTCAATGAGCTCAGGATTTTGCTGCTGCATTTGCTGTGCAAACTGTTGGCCACTGTAAACAAACAAACACACATATGCTTAAAATATAAACTACAGTAACAGCTGCCATCTAACAACAATCTCAGCAGCTGTCTGACTTTCACTTACAGAAGCAACAGGATGAACTTACGCTTGAATAAGGCCAGAGAGGTCGTTTGGTGCTCCTGCTGCCGCCGCTGCTGCTGCTGCTGCTGCAGGAGAAGCAGTGCCGCCCATAGGACCGCCGCCCATAGGACCACCACCACCACCACCACCTCCACCACCATAGGCTCCAGACATCATTCCAGACACCCTGAATAATCACAATTCTAAGTAAATATACATGTTTTCTTCCTGCACTCATTCCTATTTAGCTCCTTTTTCTGCCCAGAAGTGAGAGTACTTGTACATGTTTTGGAATATTCTGGTACAGAAATAAAGCATTGATCAGCATAAGGTGTAAATGATTAAACTCACAGTTGCTGTACTTGTGGGTTATTCATCAAATTAGAAGCCTGAAAAGCAAAGAAAAACATCAGTCATTTTAATTAGGTTTTCCACAGAAAATAAGTATGGGGACTGATGTATGTACTCACCATACTCATGAAACCAGGATTGCTAAGCAAACCGGCAAGGTCAACTCCACCCATACCCCCTGTCTGAGAGAGATAAACCAAAAAAAACAATGAATCCATGAATTTGAATCTAACTGCCTTTCAGGTCTTTTGTCAGGTCTAAAAAATGAATCAGAAGTAGAATATAGGAACACTTACTGGGCTGGGTGTTTCTTTCATTTTCTGCTCAGCTATTTTCAAATTTGATTTGTACGTCTCATTCTCAGGATCCAGTTCCAAGGCTTTCTTGTAGTAGCTGACAGCCTCTGTGTGTTTGTTCAAACTGGCAAGAGCCAGCCTGGTTATCAGAAGAAAACATTAGTTACTTATATTTAGTGCTCCTAGCATTAACAAATACAGTTCATTTTTTACAGCGCTAGTACTGGCATACTACTGCTATGAACTGATTATGGGGCTTTATATAATTAAAAAGGTTGCAATGAATGTAGTCTTATCAAACATTGTGTGTTTTTATTGTCATAAGAAATACTGGAATATACTTTAGGTAATATACTGTGACATTCCTACAGTTTCTAATTCCTATTTGTCTTACCCCATCCTTCCATATGCTTTGCTGTAGTTTGGATCAATTCCAATTGCAAGTTCACAATCTTGAACAGCCCCAGCATAGTTACCAAGTTTGCTGTATGCTGCAGCTCTTCAGATGACAAAAGAAAACAAGCAGCTTTCAAACATCATATTATTAAACAATTTATTTTATTTTATTTATTTTTTTGAAACCTTTCCAAATTTGAAGGCGTGAATGATGTGATATTACCTGTTGCAGTAATAAACAGCATTCTGTGGGTTAATCTGAATGGCTTTTGAGTAGAATTCCACTGCCGCACTGAAGTTTTCTACCTTCATTTGGTCATTGCCTGGTAAACATATTTCATAAATGCTATTAACTAAAATTGCACCTGGCCAGCGAAGTTCCCCACCTTCATTTAGATACTTACTAAAATTCATTCATGTTTTAATGATAATTTGTGGAGGTTTAATAAAGAAAACATATCAACCAACTAAAATGTAATATGTAAGCACACACTATGTACATACCATCACTCTTAAGTCGTTCCGCCTCCACTAGCTGATCCTCTGTAAGGGGACTACTGGTAGAGTTGGCTTTAACTTGAGGTGTGTCTGTTATCTGTCACACACACAGTTTTCAGTTAAATATCTCAAGTTACAAATATCGTTAATCCCCAATTTCTAAACAGAAATATTAAAAGTCACTAAACAGATGTTACCTTGGGAGTGGCTTTTGCAAATAATTCTGGCAAGGTTTCAGAAACTGCTAAACTCTGGTCCTCCACAGAGACACTGAATGCTGTCTCCAGACACTGGACGGCAACTGGAAAGTTTTGAGGAATCAGTGTTACAAACCTACAGCAAACATAAGCCCACCACTCATTTAGAACTGCATCAGTATTTACCTTCTAAACTTTCTTGAGCATCTGACGACAGCTCCCCAGACCTGAGCTGGTCATGGAGAAACTGGATAATGGAGAAAGCAAGACGCTTTGTATCTGTCATTTTGGCTGGAGAAAAAGACCTCTCCAATTATTGATGAGGAAACCTAAAAGACAAAACCAAGACATGTTCAGTTTGGGGAAAAGACAAAGGATGCAAGAAAAAGCAAGATTTTGAATACTGTGAACTAACTAAAGTAACTGCCCACAATTTTATAACCATCAAGCCAACTCCTGGTACTGAGCATGACAACGTTTAGCTCATGTACAGCTTCTCCAGTGTGTCCCATTCTACCGACATTGCTCCTCTATGGAAATCATAAAATCTGTGAACACCCAAGACAGCTATTGGGTGCACCTTAAAAGTAGAGCTGGGCAATAGGGTAAAAAAAAACACTACATCATAATATTGAAAGACATTTTTCACAATACATGTAATCACAGACTAAATACATCAGAAGCGACCGATTTTTTTAAAACTACTGTTCAGATCCTCTCCCATACTGGGAGACACAGCAATTTGTATTCAACTGCACTTAATCAAATTAGACTGGTCTGCAATAAAACCTGCAGTTGATCAGTGTTCATTATGCACTAATTTATCACGCTTCGATAATAGTCATATTTGCCAGCTCTACCTTAAAGTGCCCACATTCTCCAAAAAGAAGATACTGTAGGTATGGACATACAGTACAACACCTCGAAGTGGCAATTGAGATGATGCATCATGCCTTTAGTTCACAGCATTTGGCATTTTAGCAGGGGAAATCTAAACGTTTCAGTAGGGGTCATGTCACAGGTTTAGGTTTGCCCTGCTAAAATGCCCAATTCAGCCCACTGATGAGTCGACGTCCACTCTGCAATGACTTCACACTGATGACCACGGGTGAGAGCAATGTGAGCACGAGATCCAGGAGATAGCTAGCTAGTGTCTTAGCACAGGTAACCGCGTCTATGTGAGAAACACACTTCACTAACGCAGCCCAATACGTTTGATACAGCAGTGTAATATCTGCTGTAGCCTCTGTGTGTGTGCGAGGCAAATGAATACAAAGCGTGAGCTGTCTCTTGTGAAATGACTTCATGTGGACATATGACCCGGAATATTCTAGCAACAGCTGGCTAGCCTGATGATGTGTCCTCAACAGCTAACCTTAGCTGGCTAACGTGCTAAAAACCACCACGGGCTAGAGGTTTATACTGGCCTGTGAGTGTTTATATCAGCAGCTAGCTAATACACGCTGTCTAAACGCCGGTAACGTACTGTAGCTAACTAGCTAGCTAGCTAACCCGTAAGTGTCGCCTCGCTAGCTCGCTAATACTGTTTGCTAGCTTAGCCTTAGCTCGTTAGCTACCTAAAGTGTGTAGCTAGCTATGGAAAAAAAACAACAAAGACCTTAAAGGCTACCGAGCATTCATATGTCAGGTAATGGCGAAATGATGGCCTACAACGTGCCACTCTGCATACACTACTGAAAGAAACGCTGTGACCCTATTTCAGAGGTTCTTTATACTTACTGATTGTCCCACTGCAGGGATTTTCCTCGCTGTGCTCTCAAGCAGGCGCACGGAGCGTAATACGTAAACTTCCCCCTGCGTGCGTCCAACGTACTGACGTAGCTAGTTGAAAATATTATGCATCGATGAAAATTACTGACATCAAGTTCGGTATTTCTTTTTAATTCAGGAATCAATGAATTATTTCGTCTATATAGATAGTTATTTAAAAAAAAGAGCATTCGCTAGTTAGTCAATCAATTCATTCATTCAAGAGGCTGTAATATTTATATCAATAAAAAACAGTTAGTGCTTGTTAATTAATCAATCAATCAATCAATCAATGTATTACTTTCTCCACGATACTTTTTATACGATAAACACTATTAAGTTCATTTACTAAATAGTTAAATTCATGCATTCTTTCATTTAGGAGGCAATGTCCTTGATAAAGGTCAATCATGGCTAATCAGATCATTCTTTACTTAATCAAGTCAATACGTTATCTACGAGATATTTATACATAAAAACATTTGGTTTTTTCCTTCATTTATGAGGCAATTTTTGTATTCACTCTAAGTTAATTGATTCATCAAGTCAGTTCATTGATTCATTAATAAATAATTGCTTTATCAATTAGATATTTATTCTAAATTAATGAGCATTAGTTAAGATAATTTAAGAGACAATATTCGTTCAAAAAGGATTTCCTGCCATCTGTTTTTGCATTCTTGCGATAATACTTACAAATGAACAGATCATGCTGTAAATTATTTAAATAAAGGCACCGCTTGCAACAGCCTTTACACTTAAACATTTTCTCAAATGAACGAATGAATTATATTTGTATTTTATATGTCTTAAAGTTTTCTTAAAATTAGTGTAAAATCACAACAGGCATTCTTCTCGGCAATTTAATGTGTTTACATGAAAACTGAAGCTGGCTTTAATTGCACATTGCAATTTCCTACTCATAAATATGTTCATAAATATGACGTCATTTTTGTTTAAGTAGTTTTTGTCAGAAACATCCTACATGAATAAAGACCAGCATCAACATGAACAATTTCAAACATTATTTTTATATGTGAATAATCCACTTACTCATGTTTCTTTATAGCACTTCTTCCTGGTCATGGTCACAGTGGACCAGGAGCCTACCCGGAATCTTCAGGACTGCCCATCGTAGGGATTTATGTGATTTGTAATTTTAATAGTATTTTTAATTTAATTCAAATTGCCATTTTGCAGAGAAGTAGTCCTCTTTCTGCAAGAATATCGTGCTCTTTAGTAGACTACTTTTACTAATTATTATTTTTTTTTTTATTAATCCGCTGCAGTGCAGTGTGTTTCACACTGTTTGGAGCTTGTCAAAAGCAAAACGTGAAGGAGGCGGGGCTTGTTGATTGACACACATCCAGTCCAATCACTGAGCGGCGCTGTGGGCGGGAGGATAGTCCCCCAGTTTAGAGGCGCTAACACGGGCTGGTCGTTGAAGCAGCGAGCATTGATTTAGAGAAACGTGTGGAAAATGGCACCTACAGGTAAGTGAAGTTAGGTTAGATCAAGTGAAGTCACTTAGGTGTTCGGGTGTTCGTATCCTTTATTATTATTATTTCCTGGAGATTTCTCGGTCTCGTCTTTGCTGCCAATAGACGCTGACTGAATCCAGCTCTCCGGTCCAGTAGGTAAAAGCAGCGACGAGTAGATGTTGTAAATGTGGAGAGCGAAGTACTGAGCTAACAGCTAGCGAGATAGTGATGTTTACTTTAGGGGTGCCGTCACTCTCTGTTTTACGTGTAAGGTACTGTACGATACTGCCTAGTCCACTCACACAACGGCGTTCGTAGCATATGAAAACAACACGCAGCTGCTCCTTGTGTTGTCATGCTGTTATGGTACCTAGCTAGCTAACGGTTAGCTTTCTAGCTAGCCACCCATCGTTAGCCGGTTAGCTAGCTTGCTGGTTTGATGGCTTAGCACCGTCCCCGTAGCTTGCATTAATACCAGGAACACGTGTAACTCCCTGTCTACACGACCTGGGTCTGTACCTGAGATCTGTTAGAGGGGACTGAGCTGTTTTAAGCTGTATAATAAATCAATGTAGCTATTATATAATACGAGACATCATGTTGAACGAAGCATTTCCAGGGAAGTTCAGACATGCACGATATGGACAAAAGTATTGGGACACACCAATTCATTGTTTCGTCCGAAAGCAAAGGGTATTAAAAATAATAAATCCTGCTTTTGTTGAAGTAACGTTAACTAGGGACGTTAACTAGCTACTACTGTCCATGGAAGACTTACTACTAGATTTTGGCTGTGAGGATTTGATTGCATTCAATAACAAGAGCGTTAGTGAGGTCAGGATTGTGGATAATCGTCACCCCAACTCATCCCAAATGTACTGGATGGATTCCAGAGAACACAGTTGCACCACTCCACAGCTCAATACTGGGGGCTTTATATCCCTGTAGCCCACGCTGGGCATTAGGCATGGTACCAATAGGTTCATTATCTACTCCAGAGAGTCCTATTCTATTGGCAGCAATTTCCTTTGCATTCATTAGAAGGGGTGTTTACAAACATTTGGACATATATAGTGCATTATGTCAAGTTCTCAGCCATTCTTGATGTAGTTGACAAAAAAGTTCGTTAAACTGGCTTGAGTAATGCTTTATCGTCTTAATAGAAGGGTTTAATGGTTAGTAGTAATTGATGGCTGCTTTGCTGGACGATATGATAAAAATGATATCACCATATTTAAATACATTTTTAAAGTTTGTGATCTTTTGTCATGCATATAAAATTCACCAGCAGGTGCAGATTTTAAAAACAAAGTACTCTCCTGTACTTACTACAGTTATTTAAAATGTTTTTTCTGCTCCAGCTAATTGAAGAGGACTTGTTGATGAGTGTTTAAGTACTGACCACATCTGCAACATGGTCATAAAAGCATGTTGTGTATCGTAACAGTTTATCATGGTTCGATCAAATCTTGTCATATTGCCCGTTCCTAATGCTGGGTATATTTAAGGCGTTTATCATTCAGTTAAGTTCACTTAGTTTAGTTTGTCGTTCTAGCAGTACAGGGTTGTACAGTACAGAAAAACATTGTTAGGATACTTCTCTGGTGCAGCAATAGAAATGGATAAAAAGCTCAGTAGTGCAAAGAAAACAATAGCCACAACATGAGCAGTAAATGCAATAAATACAAATATGTGCATGGACAGTAACTGTAGATCAGAAGAGGAGGAATTTAGGGTGCATTACTACACTAATAAATAACCTCTACTAACTATGTAGTGTCTTAAGCAATTTGTAGCTTAGTTCTTGGAGGTGAACAGTGTATGTTTACTAGGAATGCAAAAAACATACATTTGAAAACTAATGCCTAAAACAGCGCATGTCATCTTTGAGACCTGTAACATGAGTTGCTGAATTAAATAAAGGTGTTATCTAACTTTGTCATTCAGGTGAAGTAGTGTTTGGCAGCGGGGATGGAGTTTGTGCTGACAATCGTTTGCACTGGGACCTCACTCCAGATCAGATCCTTCAGCTAACGGAAGAGCTCATCGCAAAGACCAAGCAAGTCTATGACACTGTAGGGGCCTTGGATCTAGATACGGTTACTTATGAGAACACTCTGAAGGCCCTTGCTGATGTGGAGGTGGACTACACAGGTAACAAGTCATGGTTTGTGATTATTGTTGGTCCTTCTAATGTCTTTTGTTTGAAACACACATGTAAGGGCTATACCTAACACTGTTTTGGCCAATATTAAAGATACTAAAGCAAAAAACAAACATGCAGTGTACGTTGCATGTTAAGGCATCTTATTGTCACTAATCTGGTTAGATCAATCAGCTGGAGACGAGCCATCAACATTCCTGACCTGTTCACAAGATTTGAGCTCATATCTCTTCACACAACAAGCTGAATTTATAACAAAGTAACATAACGGGTTTCTTTGTCACTATTGTTAAACGGTTCAAAAAAAGGCTGAGTTTGCAGGGGCGCTGTATGCAATGGTACACACCGTTCAGCACTTTTTTACATAAAGACTGGCTGACCGACCCATGGTCAACAATAGTGTTTGGCATTGTTTAGCGTGCAGAGCAGAGGCGCTGCAAGGTACATATCTTGTGCACGTTTTCTGTTGAAAGACAAGCAAACTAAAATATGTGATGGCAAAGGTTTTTTTTTTTTTTTTTTTTTAAGTCCCTTATCCCATATGTCAGATCTGATGTTCTTCTGTGTGTTGAATAATGTTTTCTTAATTGCTTTTGCAATTACAGATATAATAAAGCCAAATAATGAAGTGTCTTTTGTGAGGGAGTCAAACTGCTCTTAGCTGAGCTGTTTTCTCAACATCGGTGTAAAGATGTTGTCTAATTTTATGCACCTCTGTCTGTTTTTCAGTCCAGCGGAACATGCTGGATTTCCCTCAGCACGTGTCCTCCTCTAAGGATGTGCGCACTGCCAGCACCGAGGCGGACAAGAAGCTTTCTGAGTTTGATGTGGAGATGAGCATGAGAGAGGATGTGTACCAAAGGATTGTAGCTCTTCAGGTTAGCTCCCTGGATGCCTGCGGCTTTGGTTTTTGTATTTTGATGTAATGAATAAAGAAGATAGATGCTGTGGTTAAACAGTGGCATTGGGTATAACATTTAATGAACTGGGAAAACACTAGGTTGTTGTATTTATGGTTCACTATATAATTTACTGTTAATAGGAATCACAGAAAGCAATACACATGCTAACTTTAGGTATGATTGCCTGGTGACATAAGTCAAATGTTATTGCTTAAAGAATAAATAGTAAAAATTAGTACTAAATTAGTATTAAATAGTACTTCATTATTACTGAATACAACAAGCTTATATAATCAGGTGTGTGTGTATATACGCATTAGTGTTAGTGTTAGCCTGAAGATGCTCTTCAGTGCTTCGTTGCTAAAACAGTGTTTGTCATAATTTTATAAAGTTTCAGGTATTGTGTTCTGTTTTTATGTTCCACTATCACATAGTTCCACACTGCAGACTCGAAACATGTTTATTTACCTTATGAGAACATTTCAAGTGCTACCAGCTGGGAATAATGCTCGTTAATGGTGCACTGAACATTGTGGTTAACATGAAGAATTGGAACTGGATCCAAATTGAAGTAGCTGATACCTGATCCATTAAAACATGCCTGGATTGGCCCCTCCCATCAGGACATCCCTAGTTGGTACCTACTGAAAGTGGTCTAAGGAAGGACAGCCAATAAACCGGCAAGGGTCATGGGTGTCCAGGGCTTACTGTTGCTAATGTGAAGTGAGGGCTGGCCAGTCTGGTCTGATCCCGCAGAGTGCTGAAAAAGTACATAGATTTAATGTTATGACTGATTGGTAGGTATATGAACTGCTGTGATTCTACACATGTTCCTGAAATGCTGTCCATTTTTGCAGGAGAAACTGCAGGATGAAACTGTTACCTCAGAGGCTAAGAGATACATGGAGAGACTGATCAAGTTGGGAAAGAGAAATGGGCTTCACCTTACCAAGGAGACACAAGAGGTCAGACAATACACAGCCACTGGGCATGAATCGTCTCAGAATACTTTTCCTAGAGCTGAATTGATTCTTCTAAATAAAACCAGTGTGATGAAAGAAAAATCTTTGCTGAATGGGTTTATTTTCTGTAATAGGAGATCAAGAAGATCAAGAAGAAACTGAGCACACTGTGTATTGATTTCAACAAGCATTTGAATGAGGACACCACTAGTCTCTCTTTTACCCGAGAGGAGCTGGGTAAGTATTCAGCTTTGGAGTTCTTGCAAAGTTATATGCATAGTATGTATATAATAGTATTGCATAGTATGATTTAATAGTGGTGAGACATGCATTCTGCTTTTTCTTCATGAAAGTAATTTTGTTAAACAGCACAAAGCTGACTGCTTTTCATAGTTTTTCTGAAAAATACTTTAACAACCTATTGTAGGTGGCCTTCCTGAAGATTTTCTCAACTCTTTGGAGAAGGATGAGACGGGAAAGCTGAAGCTTACCCTTAAATACCCTCACTATTTCCCCACCATGAAGAAATGCTATGTCCCAGAAACACGCAAAAGATTAGAGGAAGCCTTCAACTCTCGTTGTAAAGAGGTTGGTCTTCGATTGCATGCTTCCACTTGAATGACATTTAAAGTAATTTTCCTATACATGGTACTGTTAGTCTAATGTCCTGATTTTGTTCATCTAGCTGACTTTATGCTAGTGTTTCTGGTTTTGCAGAGGCTTAATATGAAGGTCATGGGTATTACATTTTGTCTTTGTCTACTCACAGGAAAACTCCGCTATCTTGAAGGAGCTAGTGGAGCTTAGGTCTCAAAAGAGTGCTCTCCTGGGGTTTAGCACCCATGCAGACTTTGTACTGGAGATGAACATGGCAAAGGCATCCAAGAAGGTTGCCTCATTTCTCGGTAATCCTTTCACACCACCCTCCAGATTCTGTTTAAGTAGCTGCAGGCTAAACATACACAATCAAAACCTCACCATTATGTGTATAATGTAGCATTGTGATACATTGTTAATTTTTTTTGTGGTTACCATGCTGTTTAAATATTCTCCTTTTGTCTCGCTGTTAGAGGAGCTGGCCCGTAAGCTGAAGCCCCTGGGTGAGGAGGAACGGGCTGTGATCCTCAAGCTGAAAGAGAAGGAGTGCCAGAAAAGGAACCTGCCTTTTACTGGAGAGCTGTGTGCCTGGGACACCCGCTACTACATGACCCAGGTGGAGGAGACTCAGTATGCTGTGGACCAGAACCAACTGAAAGAGTATTTCCCGATGGAGGTGGTCACCCGTGGGCTTTTGGATATCTACCAGGAGCTGCTGAATCTCTCCTTTCAGCAGGTAGAGGGCGCCCATGTGTGGCATGACGATGTCACGCTCTACTCTGTGAAGGACCGTACCTCTGGCCAGGTGGTGGGCCAGTTCTACTTGGACCTTTTCCCCAGGTATTTCTTTTCAGACTCCTGAAACATAATAAAGCAATTTGAGCCATAACTAGCTGATATTGTTTGTGTATCTGCTAATGTGATGCATGAACATTTAAAAATATAAAAATTGTATCTTCCTGGATTAGCATTACTGGAAGTGTTACATGTGTTTATAGAGGCTGAAAATGATGTAAAATATATACATAATATGCAGATTTTAACACCATGGCCTAGTGTTGTCGAAATATTTTTTTTTCTGGATTTATGCAACAAATATTGATCTATTACAATATTGGTTAAATATAAACATATGGCCAATGCTGATTAATAACTCTATCTAAGCAATAGCAATATGATTCTGTTGTCATTGTTAACCTTCCGGAGTCTATGCTATATGGACAAAAGTATTGTGACGCCTGCTTGTATTGTGGCAGATGCTCCCTATCTGGTCGTTAACAGTTAGATTGTCACCTTTTAATACTGTTTTTTTTTTTTTTTTTTTTTTTTCTGCTCGTGTGTGTGTGTGATGTTCCCTTAATCCAGATTGAATTAATCCGTACTGGATTAGAACAAGGCCAGTATTGGAAACCAGTGTGGCTTGAGGAGATTAGTCTATAAAAAAACTGACCCTTTTGTCAGTGTTAGAGTTCTGCAATATATATTTAAGCTCTTATTCAGAGTAGTAGTTTCAAGACAGTTTGATCGAATTAATAGCCTGTTATCCTTCCTCCCTGCAGAGAGGGGAAGTATGGGCATGCTGCCTGTTTTGGCTTGCAGCCTGGTTGTCTGCTGTCTAATGGGACCAGGCAGATGGCTGTGGCTGCCATGGTGGCCAACTTCAGCAAGCCCACAGCTGACGCTCCCTCCTTGCTGCAGCACGATGAGGTGGAGACCTACTTCCACGAGTTTGGCCACGTCATGCACCAACTCTGTGCACAGGTCTGATTTAAAGTAATGTTTCTAGTTTTTATTCATGATGTAAATGTGTTTATTAAGAAAAATAAGACATTTTGCTTGTGTGCCTTTTTCAGGCGGACTTTGCCATGTTCAGCGGAACTCATGTGGAAAGGGACTTTGTAGAGGCTCCTTCTCAGATGCTGGAGAACTGGGTGTGGGAAAAGGAGCCACTGCAACGCATGTCTAAGCATTACAAGACCAATAATCCAATCCCGGAGGAACTGCTGGATAAACTTATCAAGTCCCGACTTGCAAACACTGGTAATGACCTCTTTCCTTTAGGGTACACTTGAGCTTTGTGTCTTGGCAGCATAGCTGCTGTGACCGTAACAGATTTTCTTTTTCTTTTAGTTTAAATTTACATTAACTGTTTAATGTGTTTTGCTAAAATTCTACAATATACAATAATACAATTCTGTACAAATTAATAAAAGGATAAAATAATGGAAAAATGAATGCCCAGTGTAATTCAAAACATGGGGCATGTCAGTTCATATACACAAGCTACTCAGGGGAGCGGCTCTACAGTACAGAATGTGTAAACCCTTAAGAAAGACAGTTCGATCTAGTAGACTAAGGTGCTGCCACTTTGATTGCTGGTTCGAATTCCAGGTCATGCTGTTTGCCATCAGCAGCAGGAGTCTGAGAGGGCAAAATTGGCCTTGCTCTCTCAGGGGTAGGTTGATGGCACCTCCGCCCCACATAACTCCTAGTGTGATGTTTGTCAGTACAGGTGTCTGTTGTATCGGCGCTGAGTAGCTGCACTCTCCTTTGAACATGCTGGATACTTTGCAATGCTGTATTAGTGGTGGATCAAAAATAGGTGGTGGCTGACCTAACATGTTTCTGAGGAGGCGTGCTAGTGTATACCCTCCTAGTGATGGGAGAGTTTACCTGAATGGGGATTGGGTTATTGGCCTTCCAAATTGTAAGGCCTAAGTATTCTAATATAAATAACATAAAAATCACAGGACGGTGTAATTAATTGCGAGGCTTCTTTATTAAAAATATATAGGCAATAATCTCCCTTAAATTCATAATCAAATAAATTAAAATTTATTGTAAAATCACCACAAGCTGTTTAGAGAACAGGCAGATGCTTAAATGCCAACAAGCAAAAATTCTGTTATTAGTTAAGGTGCGCTCAACTGGTTTTGCATATATATTGTTTTATTGGGTATTATTTCTGTAGTATAGTAGATACAGATGTTTTTCATTAGGTAGTCTTTGGTTGCCTTTTCTCAGTAAACTACTTCATATTCTAGATGTTATTGATTACAGCTTGATTTGTTTGCCTAAAAGTGTTTAGGACTGTGTAATATCCATCTTGTTCATTGCTTACAGCGCAAGTGATGACTGTCTAACAAAACCCAAAGAGTTCTAAAGGGAGCCCAAAGGGCAACTAATGTTTTTGTATATTCATCAGGTCTGTTCAACCTGAGGCAGATTGTACTGGCTAAAGTAGACCAAGCTCTTCACACAAAGGCAGGAGTGGATCCAGCAGAGGAGTATGCAAAGCTCTGTCAGGAAATCCTGGGAGTGCCAGCCTCTCCAGGTGAACCCTTTTTTAATATTTTTATACAAATCCCTTTTAACTTTGTGAATAAATTATTAACACTAAGTTTGGGTTTAATTTTTTTTCAATATTTAGGGTATTTTGATGGGGGGGTATACAAGTAAAATGATAAATAAAAAACAAATTATATCAACTTACTGATCCCTTTATTAGGAACACCTGTATACACCCCTACTCACTCTTGCCGTTATCTACTTAGCCAATCAGCAGCAGTGCAATGCATAGATTCATGCAGATGCGGGCCAACAGCTTCGAGAAATGTTCACATCAACCAGAATGAGGAAAAATAATTCATTGAGCATGTCATGACTGCTTATTTATATTTGACAAATATATTTATTATTATTATTAATATTATTATTGTTGTTATTATTGTTAAATTATTTCTGGAACTTCTGATCTCTCAGGAGTGAATGGTGTAATAAGTAAAAAAAACATTCAGGTAACAGCAGTTCTGTGAATAGAAATTGATGAGAGAGGTGAATGTGGTTGGTGTGGTCCAGAAGAAAGATAACACTACTACCTGTCAGTGAGCTACCACATCATGAAGGAGACTGGGGTTCAATTCAAATAAGAGTCCTTGGGCAAGACTCCTAACACCACCTCTGTAATACAAGTAACCTTGTAAGTCACTCTGGATAAGAGCGTAAGCTAAATACCGTATGCGTAAAAGAATGGACTGGTTTGAGCTGACGGAAATCTACAATATCAATACAATACGATAATCCAGATCAATACTTTAAATTCAGTAATCACTCTGTACCACTGTGATGAGCAGAAAAGTTTACAATCTAAAGCAGCAATTGCAAAAGACTATAGAAGAGAATACAAGAACAGAAAGCTGAGGCCGCAGGGGCACGCATGCTGTTTCTGCTGAGGTACGCAGATGGCGTCAGACTGTTTCATGAACATGACCATGCCGGTGTAGGACATGACCGTGTCACACTGCTGCTTCAATGTTTTAAACGACTTAACATGCAAGTTGATATTCTCTATCATCATGTTTATAGGAACCAACATGCCAGCCACCTTTGGCCATCTTGCAGGTGGTTATGATGCTCAGTATTACGGTTATCTCTGGAGTGAGGTCTTCTCTATGGACATGTTCTACGCCCGCTTCAAGCAGGAGGGTATCATGAACCCCAAGGTCAGTGCAACATGCCATAACCAATAGTTATTAAGTATGCTGTTAGTGCTACCTTGTCATGTAGTTTGTATAAACTTTGTTGTGAAGAGGAGCAATAAGTAATAAGTAACTTCCCTGTGCCTTTCAGGTGGGTCTGGACTATAGGAACTGTGTCTTGAAGCCTGGAGGCTCAGAGGATGCAGCTGAGATGCTGAAGAAATTCCTAGGAAGAGAGCCCAAGCAAGAGGCTTTCCTCTTGAGCAAAGGACTATCGGTTGATGTGGAGCAGGGCACACCATGTGCCTGTTGACCAGTTACTATCACAGATTATGTTATCAATGCCTCTCTGGGAAACATTAGCACTCGAACACTAGAGACTGGTCGCTCAGATTGTTCGGAACCTGAAATTTCACTTCACATTACACGCAATTACCATAATTGTACCCCAATGCCGTTATTTTTTTCCTCTTTTGAGCTTTGAAGCATTGTTTTAAATAATTAAAATTGTACTCACCCAAGTGAAGGAAAAAAAAACAAAGCTCACCGAAAGACCTCTTGGCTTGACTCTTATTAGTTTGCTTGTACAGAACCTTTTAAAGAATGCAATAACCTTAATGTCTTTATATGAATATTGATTTTAAAGAGAATTCCTCAGATTTTTCAAAATGTCCCAGACATGAAAACATATAAACAGTCATTCAGAGTGACTTTCAGGTACTTTGTAGAGAAACTATCCAACTTGAGGGGGCTTAGTCATGACTAGCAGCTCAAGCAGTTCTCAAAAGGGTTTGGTTGCCTTGTTGGACCATCATTGCTCTTTCTGCGAACGTGACTAGTTAAAATTAGGTGCGCTTCAGAGCACTCCTAGTAGAATAAAAATAGATAATGTTAATGACTCCAAAAAGACATGATTACATTCACACAGCAGGTAAACGTGATGCGAATCTGATCTTCAGATTTGTCATCAGATGTGTCATCTGTGTGGCAGTGTAAACGGTGAACCTGGCATTTTCAGTTTGGTTAGATGTGATACATGTCTGATATGCTGTAATATGACTCCGTCTGAACAGCCAGATCAGAATTCATGCAACTTTTACGTCAATCCAGTTCAATGTTTTCATAAATGAGGGTCAATAGACTGCAGCAGCGAGGGAGGTTTTTCGTGGTGGGATAGTTAGGTAACAGACCTCAGAAATATATAGATGTCTCTGTTCAAACAAAAATTAGAAGGCAGCCATAGTGACCGTTCTGTCTGAGGAAATTTCTCAAAGACAAATGCTGGGCCAAGAATGCAAACCAAAGAAGTGGCCGTGGATGAATACGTCTTCTCTGGCAAGCTTGAGAGCATTCTCTGTGATAAGTCCAGCTGTCAACCACTGGAACTCCTTGATAGTTCTTGTAATGCTGGTGAAAATTAAACTGAAACTTCTCGTAAAGCATTACTTATTTGTGCGTTCCCGTCAATTTAGGAGCATCAGACTAATGTCGGCTATCGGTTGCATTAAAATGATTCTCAATACAAAGTACGCCAAGTTCAGACTAGTACTAGTAATTGGTAGTACTGATGTGGCAAGTTCAACTCGCAAGCATGGTGTGTAATGCATTCTGGGACATTCGGCTGTGCATTGTTTTCCTTGATAACTGATGAATTTTCACAAGTCCACCAGATCCCAAGTACAGACGAAAGTGCAGAGAATCGTCCAGTGTAAACAGGGAGAATGCTAACCACACTGAAATCAACTAAAAAGGTACCAAAAGATTTGAGATTTGGCCTACAATAATGTTGAATATTTGCAGTAGGAAAAAAATATAAAAAGTATTCATTTAAATAAACAATTACAGATATGTATTTTTCCCCCCCCACCTCCTTTATTTATACAAATAAGTCAAGTCCATAAGTATTTGGACAGGGACACTGTCCTTCATATTAACAGTGTGGTTTGGTGTGGTGTACGTCGTGGTTGTACACTGCAACCACAATGGCTTTTAAACTGCAAGCAAAATGTAATTGAAGTGTAGACCTTCACCTTTTACAGTCATTTTTACAGTCCCTCTGTTTTCACAGGCTCTTTTTTCATACTTGGTTGTAAATCCTTTGCATGACTGCCTGAAGTCTGAAACCCATGGACATCTGACCCATCTAAGAACAATTGGTTTCTTTGCCATAAGAAGCTCTAGAGTTGCTTTCACTGTATTTTGTTTTGGATTCTTATCCATCTGTACAGTGACTCACGGTCCTCTCAGTTGTGCAGCATTTGTCTGAATCTGAGCAGAAGGTAGAGCTCTATACACTTCAGAGTTCATCCTGCCAGTTCTATCAACAATCACATTGACAATAAACACCAGTGACCCAGTACCATTGGCAGTCATACATGCCCATGCCATAATACATCCTCCACCATGTTTGGCAGATGATGTGGTGTGCTTTGGATCATGAGGAGTCCAATCTGGCCTTTCTGTTCTTGAGGGTCACCAGTGATTTGCATCTTGAAGTAAATTCTCTGTATTTACAATTATGAAGGCATCTCTCTTGACTCCAGGCAATAATATGACTACCTCCATGAAAGTCATGAAAGTGTTGTTGATTAGATTAGATGTTGTAAAGGGTTTGTTTTTCTTTACCAAGGAAAGAATTCTGTATTCATCAACTTTGCGGTCTTCTAGGTGTAGCTGAGCTTACCAGAGCATTCCTACTTTGAAAAGAGTTTTTACCAAATGGTTTATTTGGTCACTCCTCCAATGCTTCTGCTCTCGCTCTCTCTCGCTCTCTCTCTCTCGCTCTCTCTCTCAATTTTATATATATATATATATATATATATATATATATAAAATTAACAGTAACGTTAAATAAACGTGGTCCTACTCTAATTTGTGTACTAAGCATTGCTTCTGCTCACATTTATAATAAGGTATCCTATCAATGTTTTTGAGACGAATTGCTTGGTAATGTCATTAAGAGGGTCATAAAATTGTTAGGACAGCTGGCGCATGAACCTCCATGAAGCTGTGAGAGTCTGGTCGATGATGTCTTTACAGTGGTGGTTATAGGAACTAGGGGTTGGTACTAGGTGTTTTCGTTGAAGAGCTTAAAGCCTTCTAAAGCTACACCAGACTTGTTCTTGTTCTGACTTCACACCAAACCATCTGAATAATCTTGTTTACATCTTAATTGTAAAATGGATAGCTTTTCCTAGACCTCACATGATGTATCACTGGTTTGAGCTTACTATCTACACTCCTTCAGCAGATGCTGTTTTCATCATGTTGGCTGCCTGGTTCAGCCTGGGGCAAATTCAGCCCTGCCTGTAATCAAGCTTTTTTGTTACTCAGTTTGCTACACAATGCACTTGAACAAATTAAGCCCCTTGGTAGGTTCCCACGGGACTGTACAACCTACTGAGTATTTTAAACAGCTTGAGGCCAAGACCAGGGAACAAACATTGCACATGGTCACAGTTAATTGAAGCAAAGGGTAAATTACTGCGCAGTGGAGCAAATGGGCGTTCCCTTGATTTGTTCTCAAGTAATCCAACAAATCTGAAAAATCAGTATTAGCCAAATATGAAGGAATACGTATCTGACTGCCACACTTTGCAGAAACCTGTTTGTGCAGCCATATTTCTGTTAATTACTTGTGTAAGGAATCAGTTCAGTAGTCTGGGATCCCTGTACTAATCGAAAGGCCCCTCTGAATGTAACAGTTTCTGCTGAATGGCTCCTTAACGTCTAACCTGCTCTCGTTAATTAAGTGGTACAGCAGCTGCTAGTTCTCCTAAGGGAACCCATCACTAAGCCAGTGTAGAGGGTGGTAAACAAAGGTTACTCCTGGTGTGCCCGATCTCTGTGGATGAAATGACGAAGAGAGTGTTTTGATGTGCACTCCTCATCAGTCTGTGGTCTAAGCTGCATGTTCTTTCTGCACTGGAAGGTAAGACACACATTTATGCCAGTATGCTAATTGGCGATGTAATATTAAATTTGACCAGTGATTGCTTTGCTTCACCATCGTTTACAGCAGTACGGTGCTGATGCCATGGAGCTTTAGGCAGAAGGGCAGGTAATGGGCTGAAGCTTGAGGACTCTTGAGGAGGTAGTGTGTAAGAAGGATGGCTGTGGAGGAGCTGAGGGATGTCTTGGCAGTGGAGGCACTACGGGGACAGGACACACACTGTCTGCAGCCTCAGTCCAATGTGGTGCGGCTGTTTATTAGCTCTACGTCCTCAGGTACGGCTCTTCAGGAGGAATATTAGAAGGGTTTAGTTGCCAAATGTGTGTGTAATTTAGAAAGACAATGTTCTTATTGCAATTAATATGTAATAAGCAAAAACAAAAAATGTAATTTGTACATATACAGCCTTAATTAATATTCAACATATTTATATAGGCAGAAGATTATACAAGTTTACAATCTTATTAATACAGTCACTGAAATTCCTGGAAATTACTTGCATGCCGTTGATCACCTGTATCTGCTAAGGGGTCACCTTAAAGTAGCTGAATTTATTAATAAGAATGATTATAATTCCATTAGTGATCATTCAGTTAGCACATAAATATGCAATAGCCCCCTCACTTAGTAATAATTCAAACAATTTATAGAATTATTAGATACAATATGGGTCTAATCAACACTATTCTCTACTAGACTAGACAAGATTTGGACTTGATTCCCTTTCTTTCAGAAAATCCTCTTTCAGAATGCTTTGGAGTGCATATATGTTCTTAAAAGTATATAGACAGCTTATCTAGCTTATCTAATGTTTTCTTCTGAAATCAGGAGTATTCATAAGCAGTTTGTTGCCATTTTTTTCAACCTCCACATGTCTGAGAGGGCTTTACACTAGATGCTAAAAAATAGTGTCCGAATTTTATTGTATTTAGTCAACACGGAGCATCATTGGGGTTGGGTACATATGTCAGATGACCTTGGCTCATGTGTGACTGCATTCTATTGGCAGTGCATCTTATTATTACAAGGAAATTACAAGTGTGTGCTTTAAGATGACAGTGGAGTCATCTTAAAGTGGCTGAATTCAATCATTAGAATTAGAAGAATACTTTTGGGAATAGTGACCCTACTGATCAGTTGTACACACAGCTTGTATAATCTCGAGTTAACCCAGAATATTGCTGCACTGTAGGCTAGGGATTTGATTATGTTGCATTATGATTTGAATATTACACTTTTACAATATTTGTGATATTCATCTACCAGATTTGGAAAGTGAAAGAAATGCCTTTTGGGACAAAGTCTATCCAGAGATACAAGACTTCTGTCAGAGTCTGGGCCTAGTCTTTGAGGTTTGTACTCAGTATTTGAATTCATCTTTCTGCTCACAGATATGTACCTATATAGCCATATTATGCTAAGTATTGCTTATCTAATGTTTTCTTCTGAAATCAAGTGTATTCATAGGCAGGAGATTATACAATCTTATAAGAGATGAGTGTGTGTGTGTGTGTGTATATATATATATATATATATATATATATATATATATATATATATATATATATATATATATATATATATGCATTTTGTCAGTGTCAACTTTACAGGAGAAGGAAAGAAGGAAAGAAAAATCTTATCTTCAGTTAGGGCCAATGTAAACAATTATATTGTAGTCATGTTAGAGCATTTCCACTGGTCAATTCATCTTGAAATCTGGACAACAGACAGTTTTAAATGTCCCAAAAGTGAATCACAGCCATTACAAGGCTATAGCAACAATAGCAGTGAAGGTAACTACAGGTTCTTATGTACAAACTGGTGGGCCTTTTCTTTGGTAATAGAAGTTTGTAATAACACTTGTGGCCTGCCGGCGGTCAGGCAGGCTTTTTAAGGGGTTAAACCACTCTGAATGACCTTGTTTACCTTCACATTTGTTTAACACCACTCTTTTTAAAGCATTTTTTTCTTTTAATTGTGAAAGTGAGTTCCTGAATTGACTGCATTTGAACACCAAATTAATTTTGTTTGTTTGTTTGTTTTTTTTAGGTTGTGGACTTCAGATGGGGAGGGTGTGATTCTATCACTACTGACCACATGACAACTGAGCTGTGTCTACAGGAGATACAGCGATGTCAGAAAGTGTCAGCTGGGCCTAGTTTTCTTGTAAGTCTAATAATGAATTTTAAATGAAATTTAACTTTAAAGAGACAAATTCTGGCTTTACCTTAATCATCACCTTGTTTTTTTTTTGTTCATTCCTTGATATTCACAGGCTTTGGTAGGCAGTCAGTATGGTCACCGCCCCATCCCTCGCCTCATACCAGAGCCTGAGTTTGAGCTCCTGCTCTGTAAACTTTCCAAGGATGAAGAAGGCTTGACACTTCTTAAGCAATGGTTCATCAAGGACACTAACTTGGTTCCCCCTAAATATGTCCTTCAGCCAATCACAACTCACTATCCTCATTTCAGTGACAAGGGACCAGAGGCTGGGCCACAGCGTGATGGAGATATTGTCTCTTGGAACCTCAAGGAAGCTCGGCTGTTGCAGCTGTTGGGCACTGCAGCGCTGCAAGCCGAGAGGGATGGAGAGATGAATGCAGAGCAGAAGCAAAATTTCTTCAAGTCAAGTGAGAGACCTTTTTGCAATCAGTTAATAAAGGTAAAATAAATTAATAAAAGTAAATAAAATATGACATTTTGCCAATGTCTACTTCAGAGTTAATCAAACTCTAACATGTCAGAAGAAGCATCTGATGGGTCTATCAAAAATAGTACATCTAGCAGAAATGGTAAGCATTGTGAATTGTGTGATCCGTATGTTGCTTGACACCCATGCAGTGACAGAGTGGGAGATAGAACAAGGTCTTCTCAAGACTGGGCAGGACAACCCATCAGCTGTCATCTTCGTCAGGGATCTGCCGCCGCTGAAGAAGAGCGAACAACAGAAGCACACTTTGAAGTTCTTGGATGTCACAGCTGATGGCCTCCTGGACACAGACGCACAGGAGCTCTTGACCAAACTCAAACAGCGTATTCACAGTGCTTGCTCCACTGACCTCTGCTTCCACCACATCGAGCTCAGCAAAGGCGCCATTGATGTCAACCGAAAGGAACACAAGGAATACCTAGAGAACTTCTGCAAGCAGATGGTGTCTCAAATAAAGGGGAAGATTGGCAGGCAGACTGCACCACCGACAGGCCCAGGCTGGCAGTGGCTTCAGCAAGAGCTCTTCCATCACTCAAACCTGAGCAGCAAGAAGTGTGCGGCGTTCTGCGGGAGAGATGGTCTCCTGGGCAAGCTGTGCCTCACAATGTGGGAGTCCTCCAATACGCACCACGCACCTCTCATAGTATACGGGCCTCCGGGAAGTGGGAAGACGGCTTTGCTGTGCAGGTTGGCCCAGGAGATGCGTGCTGTTCTGGGACCACAAGCTGTGGTCACCCTGCGATTGCTCTGTACATCTCCACTCAGCTCAGATGTGGACTCTGTCCTCAAGGGTATTTGCTTTCAAGTGTGCGGGGCGTTTGGTCTGGCAGCGCCTTGCCCACAGACCGCAAACTCGCATGACCAGTTGGTGAGGTTCTTCCATGCCATGCTGCAGAAAGTGTCCGAACAAGGAGATACACTTCTGCTCATCCTGGACTCCCTGGACCACCTTCCCCAGGCCAATGGTGGCCATGATCTGCACTGGTTACCTAAAGAAATTCCACCAAATGTACATGTGGTGGTGTCTACCCAGGATGAGGGGTCTCCCTCTTTGGAGAGTCTGAAAGCACTTATTAAAGATGATAAATATTTCTTTCAAGTTGAGCTGCTGACCTTTGATCAAGGGCAGGCCATCACTGAAGCCTATATGCACAGTGCTGGACGAAGGCTCACCTCAGAGCAAGTGGACGCTGTCCTCCATAGCTTCCAAAAGAGTGGGAGTCCTTTGCATCTGAAGCTAATATTGGACATGGCAAAGCAGTGGTCATCCCACACCACTGTGTCGGATATTCGACTTGGCAGCTCAGTGCAAGAAATGATCTCGTTATTCCTTGAAGCACTGGAAGGAAAACACGGCAAGCAGCTTGTCCGCCGTTCTCTGGGTTACATAAGCTTATCAAGGTTGGTTAATTAGCCATTAAATTTAATAAATAAAAAAATTGTATCTTTAGTGTTGCTAATGTAGCTAGCAAGAAATCTTATGAAGCTTATACTATACCAATTAGCTAGCTAGCATTGTGAAAACTGCATGCTAGGGTGGACGATTCCACTAATTTAATACCAAAGCTAATATTCTGATATTAATACGTACACTATATGTCCAAATGTCTGTGGACACCTCTTCTAATGAATGCATTCAGCTACTTTTGCATTGCTGACACAGATGTGCAAATGCACACACATACAGTTTAGTCCTTGTGAACCTACTGACCCCATACCTAATGCCTAATGCCAGGTGCGGGCTAGAGGTGTATAAACCCCCCCCTGTATTGAGCTGTGAAGCAGTGAAAGCCTTCCAGCACCGAACTGTGGGGTTGGTCCTCTATCCAAAACATTTGAGATAAGGATGGAGTGGTGATTGCCCAACATCCTGAACTCACTATCGCTGTTTTCACTGAAATCCTCAAATCATCACAGCAATGCTCCAAAATCTAGTAGAAAGCGTACTCTTAATAATACCCTTGATTTCAAAAGAAACAATGAATGAGCAGATGTTGCAATGCATCAAAAAAGTTTCAGGCATCCTAAAACCTACATTTTATCCACTTAAAAAATATATAATAAAATAACAGTAACATTATAGTGATAGTCACAATATCCAAAGAATTAAGCAAATTACTGTCTGACCCCAAACATGTAATTGCTGATGAACTGTGTTTCTGACTGATCAGGACAAAATTTGGCAAATTGTATTTCTGATTTTACTGAAGTTCCAGTAAAATATATTTTAAAAGGTGTAAGGAATTAATTATTGGTACATTTTACATTTATCAATCACCAGATCAATCTGTTCACAGATTTGGCTTGTCAGAGGCAGAACTACAGGATATCTTGTCCTTGGATAATGATGTTCTGGCAGAGGTCTACCACAACCAGCTCCCCCCAAGCCACACGCTCATACGCTTCCCTGCGCTTCTATGGGCTCGCCTCAGACATGACCTAGGGGATCACCTAGTGGAGAGATGGGAAAATGGCATTGCTGTGTTTGGGTTTTCCTTCAGGTAAACTTTCCAGTGACC
This sequence comes from Salminus brasiliensis, assembly GCF_030463535.1. Taxonomy (NCBI): domain Eukaryota; kingdom Metazoa; phylum Chordata; class Actinopteri; order Characiformes; family Bryconidae; genus Salminus; species Salminus brasiliensis. The sequence goes on along the minus strand of NC_132894.1, from coordinate 11,832,461 downwards.
GTTCTTGTGAAGTGTCCCAGTGTGAGAAAATCTAAGCCAAACTTTTGAAAGTTGTCTGAATGTCTAATAAGATTTTTTGTTCTAAAGGCAATTTACCAAGCTAGTGAAGGAGCAGTATCTTTCTGTGGAGCTGCGAGTCCACATGCACACTGTTCTCAGTGAATACTTCTCTGGTCAGTGGAGCCAGGGCCACCAGAAACCGATACTTCTGCATCCTCTGATGACCCAACTGAATGCTGACAGAAAGGTACATCTTACACTTTATATGCTGAAAGCACTGCAGAATTACATGCATAATGACGTTACTGTAAAGGGTGAAACATTACACCGCACCACTAAAGCCCTTTGTTTTGTCAAGGTGCTGGCTCAGCCCTTGTGGTTTGCTGAAGGGAGCCCAAATTTCAGGAAGCTGCATGAACTACCCTTTCATCTTTTACATGCGGGCAAATGGGAGGAGCTGCGCCATTCCCTGCTGGGTGAGAAGTTAAAAAAAGTATGAATAATGACAATATATAATATGAATATGGATGGAATAAAAGGTACAGTTATTATTAATGGTGGTATATCTTCATGATCATAAAATATTTTATTGCAGAACTGGTTGCTTTGAATGTCTTATTTTTAAGTTTTAAATTAGTACCTAATAATATTCAGTACTTACTAATTACTCAGTATGTGCTAATTGTTTAGTGCCTACTAAATATTCAGTAATTACTAGCACTAACTATTTAGCACCTACTAATTATTCACAACTAACTATTCAATTAAGTACTAATTATGCAGTACCTACGAGTTATTCAGTAACTACTACTATTTAATAAGTCATAATTATTTAGCACCTACTAATTATTCTGTATCTACTGCTGTTTAATAAGTAATTATTCAGTACCTACTAATTGTTCAGTAACTACTTATAACTATTCAATAAGTACTAACTATTATGTACCTACTTATTCTTCAGTAACTACTAACTATTTATTGAAGTACTAATTATTTAGTAACTACTAATTACTAAATGTATTCAGTTTATTCAAAGTTCAGAATCTATGAAATGTATTATTTGAAGTTTGAAGTTTGTGCCCACATACAGGCCTTTAGGGTTTAAAAGTTATCATAAACAAAAAATTCCCTTCTTTTATAATGTACACAGGTGTACATAACATAGACAGATTTTGGACTATTTCTGTTGACTAATGGACTGTTCACACAGTGAAAATGGGATTTTGAAATGTCGCAAAAGGGTTTATGATAGTTAAGACTCTGCTTACTTCAGCTGGTATGATGTAAAGAAGCTAATTCAAAGTGGTTTGATGTGCTATTTTTAAGAAACTTAGTCAGAATTGTTGTGGTGGTCTGAGGCCTCTAAAAGTACCTGTTATGGTCTGATACAAAAATCGCTGCCTTTATTATTTATCATGAACATTATACTTTCAGACATGTGTAGGCTCAGTGGTTGTTTTCAGTATTGCTACCCCTGGTTCCAATCACCATCTGTGTAAACAAAATACATAAAACTACTCAGAAATACTTTGTATTTCTAAAGTAGATATACTTTCTGTATATCTACTGAATTATGTAGAGATTTTGTTGGTTTTCTCTTACAATTACAGATGTGCTGTGAAATGCAATTACCAACCAGGGGAATGTTTGGTAAAGAATGAGAAATGAATAAGTTAATGCTGTATTACCAACCCGTTCTTTTCTCCTGCAGGAAGTTTAGACTGGTTGTATTGTAAGACTCTGAGCTGCGGAGTGGCCAGCGTAATCCAGGACTTGTCCTTCTGTGCTGATCTCATGGACTGCCCTGAGATACAGCTGCTCAGAGACTGCTTTCTGCTACTGAAGCCGACCTTAGATTTCATTGATGGAAATATAGGTGAGTACTGGTTCGGCTGGGGTGGGGTTTTTTTTTTTTTTTTTGTGTGTGTATTTAATTGTTTATTCCAGTTTTTTTGAGATGCTAAAACTGTACTGTGGCTTTCACAGTAGTGCTTATAGCAGAACAGTAGAATGCAGATCTGTCTCACTTATCATGCACTTAATGATACAAAAGCACAGTATGATGTAGACAAACACTGACACAGCACTTGCCCGTTGCCATCTGTTATGAGTGTAATGGGTGTTCAGTAAACTTCATCTCTATCAGCAGCATCTGTAGCATACAGTCAATTAGGATTCTAATTGATTCTGATTCTTATTGTCTGTATGCTACAGATGCTGCTGATAGAGATGAAGTTTACTGTCAGACTTTCCTTTAATATTTGTTCAGTACAATAATTACAATAGTACATTTTACCTACTTTTTTCATTCAAGTACTATATATACTTCAATATACTTGACATAGCACTGTAAATACTATATAACATCACATTTTTTGCTGTTTTAATATAAATCTTTAATAATAAACAGACCAATAGAAATGCTACAGAATTACTCGCAATAAAATCTTTTTACATTGACTTCCATTGAAAGCTTCTACAAAGCTACTTTTTTGTGCAGCAGCCCATAAACATATCTGTGTAACTGATGTGCAAAAACCTTCTATATCCAAAATGTTAACTTTACAGGAGAAAGGAAAAAATATATAGTTTTCAATGGACGTCAGAGTAAAAAGATTTTATTCCAAGTCATTTTGGAGCGTTTCTATTGGTTCATTCATCATAAAATTGTCATACAATATAAAGAGCAAGTTCATATCATGTCAAAAAGTAAAAGATTACATAAATGTGGAGACATACAATGTTTTCGAGTGACGGTGATGATATTCATGATAAACAAGATCACTATAAATCATGCTCATCAAAGTCATCATCTTTTTTTTTTTTTTACAGACTCCTCCCTGCTGTTCACTGAGATTAGTGCCAGGCTTCAGGCTCTTGCTCATGTGTACCCTGACCTGATTGGATGCCTGTATTCTCAATGCCAAGATTGGTTTGCGTCCTGCGCTGACCCGGTGCTTGTGCCCAAGTGGAGCTTCATGGAAGCTCCTGGAGGGCCTTTGAAAAACACCCTCAGTGGGTTTACAAAAGGTACAACAGTGTTATTAACATTGTTAACAGTAGTGAATTTGTACTGTTTGCTTGGTGTTCATTTGTGTTTGTTTGTTAAGGAGTTACTGCAAGAGATGTTTGCTGTGAGAAGAATATACTAGTGGCTGGTTCAGAGGATGGAATGCTTATTGCTTGGAACTTAAAGCATCTGCAGGTGCTTAATGCATTTGTAGCGCACACAGGTTAGTAAACATATTAACATTATTGTTTTATTATGTTTTACTGTTTGATATTATTATGAAACTGTTTTACCGTTTCACATGTTACAGGTTTCAGACAGTAGTAGTATTAGCAGTAGTAATAGCTATGTTTTAATATTGTGTAGTGATGGCGCAAATGAACTGAAATCAGCCATGAACATAATAAACATTTTTTTCTGATGTTAATAGACTCATTAGTTGAATTTCAGCAGCTCCCACACATTTTCTTTAAATTTCCTAGAAATCTTTGCATTTTTAGTTTCATATATATATATTTGTTCCCCATATTTTTATATATTTTATTGCTTCTATAAAGTGCCATATAAACAAACAAAATGAATGTAGAATGAGTCTCATTCCCCACTTGTCATTTTCACGTTCTGTAGGTGCAGTGGAGTGTGTGAAACTCGTAGATAAAGGTGATCAATGTTTGTCTGCTGGGCGGGATGGCTGTATTAAGAAGTGGAGTGTACGTAGTGGTAAACAGTTGTACTGCATTCAGGCTGCAGACTCAATCCTGCCCCGGACCACTGAACTCATCCATGTGCTCGAGTCTAAAGCAGTGCTCCTTTTCAGCACACACAGCCAAGTATGATTTTTGTTTACAAAAGAAAAGTCTTAAATCACTTGCTAAAATACAGTATATTACGTTGAATGCCTGAAAATGAATAGTTATTAATTATTAAACAGTGGTACTTTCTCTGTACAAATGTGGCCTGCATGTTTGTCCATCTACTCCACATGAAGGTCAAAGCCTGGAATGTAGACACTGGAGACTTTCTTTATGAAGTTGATGTGAATGTCGAGTGTGCAGCATTCAGCATTCTGGGACAGGAAGTGGCAATCATGTCCATTGATGGCCAACTCTGGCTCCATGACCCAGTCACAGGCCTGCAGAAATCCCACCTCCATTTGACTTCTGGTCAGGAACTCATTGTGACCAGTGTCCTCAAGATTACCAAACATGGAAAACTCCTAATAGCTTCTGAGGAGGGCTCGCTGATCTTGGTAGGTAGGGGTGGGAGATATGCATCATATTTTGTCACAATATATTTTAACTATAAACAGTAAGTATTGATAATAAGTCATGATAATAAAATGTATCACAGAAAGAATGATCATTGTATTGCTCTATACACCAACCTCTATTGACAAATATTATTATTTTTTTTTTTTTTCTGGTCTAACTCACGATGACCCTCCTTTTGACCTTGTTGTATTTAGGTTTCTGCCTCTGGTATTCTGGCTAATGTTGAGCTCCCTGCTTCTGCATCATTTTTGTGTACCTCTGATGATGAGGAAACTCTTTTTGCAGGTATTTTTACTGTGTTTAGAGAAATATCACCAATGATCACTGTCTCGCAAAAAGTTTGCATTTCACTTTTTGACATGATTTTAATTTGACAGTTGTTCTTTACAGTGTGTCCAAAGTACGTAATGAATGGATAGAGATATGCTGCTAAATTATTTTTAAAAATCACAAACTAACAAAATTCCTCTTAACTTTGAATGGAAGTCAATATAAAATAAGTGTTTATTCCACACAAAGACAAAAAAATAAAGAGCATTTCTATTCGTCCATTCATCCAGAAATATTCACGCAGTGTACAGCACAGCTACAGGGTTCAAACCTTGGAGATAACTAATGACAGACAAAAATGGAGATGCATGTTTTTCATTGGACAGCAGCGATTTTCAAGATTTTTGCATGGCGGCAACAGAAATAGTGGAGAGGGCTGCTAATGTGAATATTAGGCATCTATTGAGCATTGTCTGTCTGTTCTGTGGACAGGGGTACAAAATGAATTTCCATAGCACTCTTCTGGAAATGAAAAGGCCTTGGTTATGTCAAAAACTGTATTTATTGTTGTTAACTGTTATCTTCTTGAATAAAGGCTGTGAGAGAACACTGGCTGTGCTTCAAGTGAAGCCAAACTCTGTACAAAGAACCCAGGACTTCCAGCATGAGGCCACAGTTTTATCAGCTGTGTCATACAGTCACGGAAGCAAGGTCATCACTGGCTCTCAGGATCAGATCATACGGGTCAGCTTCACTTAATCCCATTCATTTAAAGCAGTGAGAGGGACATGCTCTCCCTGACATTACACAATGCATTTATATTGGTATAAAAGTAAGCAAAGGAAGTCTTGACCTGCTCGTCTAATGCAGAAATGTTTGTCTAATGTGTTTTAAAAGCTTAACAATATATGTACTGTCTGTAAAAGGTGAGAAATGACTAATTAGTCAAATGCTGTGCTTCCTAATTGAAGGTTTGGGGTTTAACCACTGGACAGCTGCTGGATTCTCTTAGTGGTGCACGCTCTCCTATAACGTTCCTCTCAGTATACAACACCACCATCATCTCTGCCTCATCCAGCTCCACCCGACTCAAACTGTGGACACTGGAGTACGAGCCCAAACACAAAAGTCAGATGTGTATTCCAGCTAACTGCCCTAGTGTGGCCATCTCCAAAGACGGCAACACTGTACATTTCATTAAAGAGGAAGACAGATCAAAGGTGTTTACATGGAGCTGTTCTGAAGGTGAACGCTGTTCTGAACATTAGGCAGCCAATTTAACTCTACACCAGATAGCCAAACCATTTAAACCCATTTAAAGCCATAACAATAGATCTCATTACATTAACATTTGTCAAGGAAAGTCAGTTTGTGAAGTTGGTCTGCTGGAAGCAGGAAAAATGGACATGCGTAAGGATCTGTGGCACTTTGGCTAGACGACTAGGTCAGAACATCTTCAAAACTTTAGGCAGGTCCTGTGGGGTGGTGGTAGTATGCAGTAGTTAGTATCTACCAAAAGTGCTCCAGGGAAGAACTGGTGAACTGGAGACAGGGTCATGGGCACCCAAAGCTCATTGATGCTCATGGAGGCCCCATCTCGCCAAATTTAGACCTTAAAGGATCTGCTGGTAACAGCTTGGTGCCAGATTCAACAGAACAACTTCAGAGGTCTTGTGGAGTCCATGCCTCAATTGGTTTAGAGCTGTTTTGGTGTCTACATAATTCTAGGCCGAGGTTCAAGGTGCAAAGTTTTTTAAGTAATAACTGATGATGCTGTCAGTGTGTTGGAGGTTAGTTATTGAGATGTTGGTTAGAGGAACACAGTTTTGGATGCTGACTTCTCTGTGAACTCCACAGGTGTTGGATGGTATCTGTAGAGACTGGTCTTCCTTGAGGAGAGATGTGGAAATAATTAAGCTATGTTCACTGACCAGATAACTTGCCATGTTTCTGAGGGATTTTGACCTTTTCTCAGTATGGTAGAATATGTAGAATTTTTAATTATTCAAATAACTAGTTGGTCACTCTGCAAGTAATTACTCTAAGACCATAGTTAATGGACCTGTAGGTGGAACCCATTGATTGAGAAGATTGTATAATATTGAGAATTATCAAAACACATGGTGGATCTCCAAACCTTTATCTTTTACATACAAACTCATTCTGCAACAGCTCCAACCTGAGATGTTTTTGTGTTCCTCAGGCATGTCCAGTGACCCTATGGAGGTGTCCTCTGAGGTGTGCTGTATGGAACTGGCACAGCAGAAGCGCCTGCTCTTCTGCGGCCTACGCACCGGCACCATCTTCATCTATCCTTTAGCCTTCGCTCAGGAGACATTGTGCCTCCCCCCACCGGAGAGCATGCCTGAGGTGCGCAGTATGGCCGTCAGCCCCAGAGAGGACAGGATGGCCGTGGCCTATGAGGACGCAGTGTGTTTGTTTGAGATCACTGCCCGGGACAGCTTCCCCTGTGTGGAGGGCCCATTTGAAAGCTACTCTCTGAGCCTGCTGCACTCTCCGGTATCAGCCATGGCTCTACTGCCTGACTGCATGCTCCTCTACGGCACTCTTGGTGGGGAAGTGGCCGTCTACGACTTCAAGAGCGCCACGGCAGCAGAGCTGGACCACCATGGAGCTGCTATCACCTGTATCGTCTTGAGCAACTGGGATACACATGCTCTAATTGGCTCTGAGGACTGCGTCCAGAAGCTGTGGAACCTGCGCCCTTTGTTGCTGGACCACACCATGGAATACAAGGTGGTAAAGATTAGACTGAATGTTTAAACAGAGTCAGAAATATTACGAGCAGTGCAAGCTGTGTCTTTTTACTAACCATATTTGTTTCAGGTTTGATTCAGGTTAAAAAGTTTAATTAGTTTATACCATTACTTGTTTTGCAGTTTTGCTAGATTACAAATGTCATCAAATAAATATAAATAATCCTGTGTTTCAGGCTTGAAGAAGGTAAAAAAGTTTATAAAAGTAACACCCAAAGATATGGGGTATGATTATAACTGCTTGGCAACACCCTAGCAACCACCTGAGGCACCTGAGGCAGCCACCTAGCAAAACACTAAAAACCACTAATCAACCACCTAAAATACTATATAAACACCATACCAACTGCCTGGAATACCACAGCAACCACCTAGCAACCACTTAGCAACATTATAGTAATCACCTGGAATAACATAGCAATCACATAGCAACCACTTAACAACGTCATACCAACCACATGTAACAGCTTAGCAACCACATAGCAATACCATAGCAACCATCTAGCAACACCATAGCAACACCATAGCAACTACCTGTAATAGCATAGCAACCACATAATAACACCATAGCAACCACCTAGCAAAAACACTTTCACCCTAGTGACAACAACAGTGTGGCAACAGCATGTTCTAGATTAATTATTTATCTTGCTAAATTAATTATTTATCTTGCTAAAAAGAAAAACTGAGGTGTGAGGTTGTACCCCATCTTCCGCAGGCTTGCCAAAAATCACTAAAACAAAAAAAAAGCATTATGATTTTTTAAAAAAGATTTTTATCTTCTCATTACCAAGGGTTTCTACTTCGAGGGGGTTCTGTGTGCTGCTTTCTCTGTAAACGATAAATACGTGTTCACCGGGTCTCGGGACAAAACCATCAAAGTCTGGGACGTCGCTACAGGTTAGTATTTAGTAGATTATCTTATATGACATTACATTACATTCATTTTGTATTTCCTCTCATTTCTTATTGTAAAATGTACCATTACAGGGTCCTTACTGTATATCCAGTACGTCTATGCGGCAATCGTCAAAATTACCCCTTTCAAGGATGGCTTTGTCGCTGCCTCACAGCTCGGGTCTTTCATTAAGGAGGGCTTCCGCTGTCCTGAAACTCTGGCCCCTGGCTACAACCCGTTACGCAACTTCAGAGCACATTATCGCGTGACTTCTCGTGAGAAGATTCTGGAACCCCCTCACACTTCCCTTAATGGGGTCATGAATTACAATCCGGCTCAGTTTAACTTCATGGGCATGTTCAAGACAAAACAGTCCAACACATGTGTGCTTCTGTGAGGAACAGGAGTAGATTTAGTAAATTCTTTATTAATAACATTATTCATATTCTAGCGTTTTAAAGTGCTCGTTTCAAATTCTATGGGATATAAACCAGCAAATCACATTTGTCTCTGATCGTTTGCATTCTAGCCTCAAAAAATGGCTTTAATAACAGCCACTAGTTTTCACATTATTCGTTATCCAGTACATCATATTCCCTTTTTAGATTTTTACAGTTTCTTATTGTAGATTTATTGTAGTATATTATAAGATCGTTTTGCAAACAATAAGATAAATTAACTGAACTAAAAATACACAATATACAGTGATGGAAGACATTTTTACAAAAACATATTAGGTGTCAAATTTCAACAAACAAGATCAACAAGATTTAACAACAACAGCAAAAAAAAATCGTAATAGTCTTAATATCGGAAAGCCTGTTCTACATCCAGTAAATCACTGATTCACATTATTGCAGTTATTATAGAATAAATTTACTAATAATTTAACTACTAAAAAGTTGTTGTTTCACATGTGATACACTGTGTGTGTAGTGCTTAGTAATAGTTTCTGTCCTTTTGGGGCCTACCACTAGCTTTCTTCTTCTTCAGTTGAACTTTCTGGATCTGACCGAGCTGAACAGCTGCCATTGCGATCATACATATCTGAGAGGAAGTGGAATAAACAATTCATTAGCATAATTTATGTTGTTGTAATTAATGTTAGTTCTTACACTGGTAACACTTTACTTGAACTGTGCTACATGACACATAACATAACACTGAGCTAAACACATCAGGGCAGATGTTGTATGTTGTCATGAACTGTTATGGCGGATTATGTCCATTAGTATCCAAGTAGTTTTCCATTAAGCAATGGAGGGCAGACCAACACCAGAACAGCTCGGTTATGAACAGCCCGGTATGAAGTGAACACATTGGATGTTTGTGAGGCACTTAGGCTAACGTCTTACTTGAAAGCCTCACAAGTACCCAACGCGTCCACTTCACTTCACAGCATCATAACCGAAGCTGTGTCCGAAACTGTGCCCTATTCACTATCCCCTAGATGTAAAAAACACCCAGCTCACTTTTGAAGAGAACTATTGCAGGGAACAGAATTTGAGGTAGTGAATGGTACCGAATGACTTCGGACATGATATTGTGCACATGAGCTCATTGCTGTGCAGCAGTGGAGTGCATTGCAATACACAATCTGACGGATGGTCTTCCTCAGACAAGCTATGCACGAATCCTCAAACCAAATTTTAAATTAATATATGGAAATTCTACTACAAAGGCAGAGGAAACAAACTTTTGAATGTGGGCGTGGCAGAATAATAGTGTTATGTTACTATTACCAGCATCTGTCACGACTCTGAAAATGACCCTGTTATAAAATAATGGACATAATCTGTCATGACCCGAATGACAACTCTTATGACATGCTTATGGCATGGTTATGTCAGTGTAGTAGCAGCAGGCAAGTAGAATTACAGTGAAATTACGAAGTGTACAGTATGTTCTTTAAAAGCTAAAATATTTTAAATGTTTCATTTGTTCTACAGTTATACCACTGTTGTTCTACTACCATTACACTGTGTTATAGAAAAGGTTACCTGTATAAATGTGAGTAAAGTTTAAGAAACTCTTAAGATTTAAGGTGCTACAAATGGTTCTTTGGGTGATGCCATAGAAGAAGCACTTTCGGTTCCATGAAGAACCATGTTTACAATACAGATACACTAAAGTATTGGGACAGCTCCTCATTCATTGTTTCTTCCAAAATCAAGGGTATTAAAAAAAGTTTGTTGGAGTGACTGTCTCTACTGGCCATGGAAGACTTTCTATTATATTTTGGAGCACTGCTGTGAAATTTGATGGCATTCAGCAACAAGAGCTTTAGTGAGATCAGGTTGTTGGATGATCACCACTCCACCTCATCCCCAACTCCCCACCTGATCGCAAAAGTATTGGATGGAGCACCATCAGCATCATTCCAGTTCCACACAGTTCCACTGCACCACATATCAATAGTGGGGGGTCTTTATACCCCTCTGGCATTAGGCATGGTGCCATCAATTGCCTTATCTGTGTCAGCAACAGGTGCAACTTAAAGTAGCTGAATGCATTCATTAGAAGGGGTGTCCACAAACTTTGGACACATGTTGTATGTGAGTGTAAAGAACCTGTACATCAAGTGATAGTTGTTCTTCACACTCTCACATCGCTATTATAAACATGGTTCTTTATGGAACTGAAAGTGGTTTATCTATGGCATCATTCAAAAGACCATTTGTAGCACTTTTTTTAAAGAGTGAAAGGTAGTGTTTAAGCCTAATTAAACTTACATAGGCCATAAAACTGGCATAAACCTACATAAATATTTAGAAAGGTTCACTTCAACAAGTAACAGCCATTTTCAACAAGCATTTTCTGTGATGAAATTACATCAGAATTGACAAAGGTAGCATTTAAGACTGCTGACCCTTGTTGGAATAAGCCTTTATAAAAGTTTGTGTATGACTTATGTAAGTTGTCATGAATGGCTTATATACAGTAGGTGTCATTTAGCTTTGTGTTGTCATTGGTTTATATTTAGAAAGCCACTATAGCAAAGTGATTTCAACTTAGCACCAATACGATAATAAATAGCATAATATCTGTAATAACTGTATGAGATTACACCTAAAGGAAATAAACATCTGACATCTGACTACTCACTACTCCCTTATCATGGTTGTAATGTCTCTTTGGAAGGGGTGTCCACAAACATTTGGACATATAGTGTATATTTTAGTTTGGCCTATACCACTTTAGCTGCCTGGTCACTCTTAAAGGCACAGTAACGGCCTGTTTGGTTCAAAGGTATAAATATTGGTTGAAACTTAAAAAAAAATTAATAATGGCTGATTCTGGCCCATTATAGAGTACACAGTTTGCACTGTAAGTGTATTTATAACATTTAGTGAAAAAGCAAATGCAAAGCACTTCCCACCTCCAGACACAGCAAGCTGATGCTCATGCCTCCCACCAGCAGAAGATTCTGCTTCCCCCACAGTACAATCTTATCCAGGCAGCCGTTGGTGTAGATGCGCTCACTGAGTACAGATTCACGCCTCCTCTGGGTCTCATAGCCACACATAGAATTGAACACAGTCTGAAAACATAATCACATGCAGTACCTACAGTTACAAAAAAATAAATGGAAGGATTTTCTACAAGGGATTACAAGAAATCCTGAGCTAGACCAGTCTTAAATGTATCGTTTATGGCCATAGTTACAGGGTATGGGTATGGGTATGAATCTACAGTGGTATTTACATTTATAGCAGTTCTTAAAAGGGTTAACAACATACAGCGCATTCCTTAAAATACAACAGGTACAACTTAAATTAGCTGAATGCATTCATTAGAAGGGGTGTCCACAAACTTTGGACACACAGTGTAACCTTTACATCTGGTGACGGTTGCTCAGACCTTTAGAAGGTAAAATACAAAAATACTTAAAATACAGGAATTTTCTATGTACAACCATGCCAACTTAATTGAGCCATTTGATGCTCAAATAGCATCAAATTGAGCCATTTGTTGAGCCATTAATTGAGCCATTTGATGACCCAAATAGATCTTTGCTGTGATAAATAGATCTTCGAAAACTAAACAAATAGCTCTAACAATAAAAAGGGATCCACTATTGTTATGTGGCAGTACTATATAGAACCCTTTTAGTCTATAGGATGAATAATTAAATTGATGGACTATCAGATGCGACGAATATAATTATAGGTTATTATCTTTTCGAAGAGAGTTGTACTTCTTTATTTGCTTTATCTATATTAACTTTGTTTTATGTTGTAGATTAAGAAATGCTACCTGCTTTAAAATATGGATTGCATTATATGGCTCTGATTCTTTTGCTTAAGACATGATATACTGTACTTATTAAAATTTAATACTGGTCTTGAGTCTGACCTCATTTGGTTGACGTACGCAGCAGGAGAAAGGCACACCACAGGCCTCCAGACTGGGGTTTTTCTCAGAGCAGTTAAAATAGACATTCTGAGACCAGTCTGAGTAACCATCCACTCCACAGCACAGGAACTGCAGCAGAACAAAAACGTGAAAGATTCGCCAGCAATATTAGAATAAGAGGAGCAATTTGGTGCATGTACTGTTATTTCATCTCCACTACTTCTGTATTTTCTTCTGGATTTACTTCTGTTTGCTGTATTTTACACATATACAGGCCTTGTTTAAATTGTGAATAAGAGAAAAAAATCGATTTACCTTTTTCTGCACAAAGTCGATCACATTCTCTAAGTCCATGTCCTCTCGATACAGAACGATGGCTTTCTTCATTAGCTGTTCAGTTCTATCTAAAACCTGGGTTGTATATGAATGCTTAAAAATAAGATACAAAGGTTCTACAGCTATATGTCTATGCCAGGAATTGCTGAGGAACCCTTAATTTTAGAGTATTTACAATTGTAACTTATTTATATATGATTTACATTTTATCACATGATTAATAATAAAATGATGATTTAGTTAAATTTAGAATAAACAGTAGATGATTCATATCTACCATGTCTGAGAAGAGAAAGCCCAGAACAGCAGCTGCAATTTGCAGCAGGACAATGACCAGTAAAATGCCCAGAAACTGGGGGAGGGGGGAGCATAAACATACAGAATAAGAATAAACACTCTTCTACACACAGTTCTTTAAGATGATTTGTTGGAAGCAGGAAACATGGACAAACATAAGAATCTGAGTTATTTTGACAGCTAGATGACTGGATCAGAGCTTCTCCAAAATGACATGTTTTGTGGAGGGTTCCTGGTATGTAGGGGCCAGTACACACTAAGGTGCTCCAAGGAAAGACAAGGAAAGCCGTAGGCGCTGATGCTGTGCCCGCTCGACTGCTAACAGTGCCAGTTGATGCCAGTTACCACAGTATTACTTCAGAGTCAATGTAGAGTCAAAATGTTAAAATGTCAGCGCGGTTTTGGTGACACAAATTTTAAGCCGGTGGTTTTAATGTCGAGGCAAGATCTCTATAGGAATATAGGTTATAGGAAGTGTTTGGTTGCAGTTGTTGTTGCTGCTGCTAAAGGTGGCAGAACCAGTTCTTAGATTTATGGGATACTTACTTTTTCACATGGGTGGTTTAGTTCAATGAATCAAACACTGATTTAAATCAACTGTGTTTTGTGCTTCTTCATATTCCCCCTGTTGTATATTACATTTTGTGTGAAAATCTAAGACTGTGGTGTGGAGCAACAGGTAACACCACTACCACACCATATGGGACACTAGGGATCGGTTCCCGGTCTGAATGACTATGCTGGCCCCCTTTGTGCTGCCAAAATAGCTCTGGTTCGAGGCCTCCTGTGGTATCTGGCACCAAGACGTTATCCGCAGATTCTTTAAGACCTGTAAGTTGCAACATGGGGCCTTCATGGATTGCATCTGTGAACCTTGTGCGCCCATGACCTTGTCGCTGGTTCACCAGTTGTTCTTCACAAGACCTGCCTGAGGTTTCAGAGATGTTCTAACCCAGTCCTCTAGCCATCACAGCTTGGCTCTTGTCAAAGTGCCTCAGATCTTTACGCTTGCCCAATGTTCCTGCTTCGACACATCAACTGTTCACTTGCTGCCTAATATGTGTATTCCACCCCTTGACAGAGGTTTTAATGTTATAGCTAATCAGATTTAGCAATACAACTTGATTAAGTATACAATATAGCCAAATTACCATTTTCAGTAGTATGGCAGAATCACGCAGCGCTCCAAAACAGCCCAGGAATGTTATAACGAACATGAGCGAGCCCACGGTGAGCAGCAAAAGAGCTGGGTCAGTGGTCAGTGTGTCCACCACATCTGCAACATCACAACAGTGCTGAACATGTACATGAACAACAGCAAAGGCAGCTTGAGAAAAGTAGTTGATGCAATGAGAGAACAAGGTCAGTACCGTTTTCTTTGGCAAGTTTAGCATAGATGCCAACAGCAAGCAGAACTCCACTGGCCACCTAGAGAAATACCATTTTTGTGTGTTTTGGAATTAAAAATAATATCATTTCATGAATCATGTAACTAGAAAGTGTTGATACATTAAGTCTTGCTGCATACTTTTCATATTTGCCTGACCGCAAGCATTCCCATCGACAACTATACCATAGACACTGTGAAGCCACTTACCCAGAAAATGTAACAGCAAACAAATAAAATGTACTTAATGCCTTTGTAAGTTCTCATTATGGATATTTTCTTCTATTTATGTTAAAAAATGAAATGAGTTTCAGCGCAGCCTGACATGGTCTCTTCAGTTCCTCATTTCTATGTGAAAGGCAAGCAACAGCTTGTTGGTAAGGCATTCAAAATACCTGTCTGACGTTAACCTCGTAGACGTAACCTGAGGGGCACTTCATGAATCATTCATGTTTTCCCACGTACAGCATCTACAAAGAATCCCTCTGACATAGAATCATAATGACCCTAAATATATTTCATAAACAAAATACATTATATTTCAAAATGTATTCAGACATTCTGCTACAGTGCGTCCAATGCAGACACATAGCTTTCATAATCTCCATAGAAAAGCACTGTTAACAGAAAACAAAAGGTCTCCATGCCCAATACCAAGCGTCAGCTAGAGTAGTATAAAGCCCCCAACATTGGCGGGTGGAACTGGGTTCTCTGGGTTGATGGAGCTCCCTCCAATATCTTAGTGATGAGCTGGAGTGGTTTTTGTGGATCCAGAACTAACAATCCAACCTACCTGACCTCATTAATGCACTCCTAGCTGAATGCAAGGAATTCACCCCAGCATTAATTTTCAATCTAGAGTAAAGTCATCCTAGAAAAGTAGAGGTTGTTACCGCAGCAATGGGGAGCCCTGATCTCAGAAGAATCATTAAATGAGCTGGTGTCTTTCTTTGGTTTTGTCAGGAATTTTCTGGATGGGGAGGATTTGATAAGATTCAATGAAAGCCAAGGCTTACAGAATCAAGATGTAGCCAGTGTGACAAGCTATGCCCATCAAAGCCTGCTGCTCCATAAATGTAAAGTAAACATTAGAGAGTCAGGGTGGTTATACAAGGTATAAGAGGGTCTCAATAAATTCATTGAAAAAGTGTATCCACGGTGCCCCCTTCCTGTCTTCTGCCTCAAACTCCAAACTCACAAACTCCATAAAGACACTACTATCATGCCCCTATTGAATAGCTAGAAACGTCTATTGATGATCATATAAAACTTAAGAGGCCTAAGTATTTTTTAGATTTATAAATATTTTTTAGTATTTATTTAAGTCATTTCTACATATTTGCAATGTTTATATTGGCAATGGACTGTCCCAAGTATTTGGTCAACCTAAGGTCTTGTGGTTTAGGGCCCCATTAGGCCTCTAGGCAGAGGCCCCAGGGCACTGGCCCCAACAGTCCAGTTAACTTTCCATCCCTGCCTGCAAAAGTTTACCTTGTGAAAGATCTTGGAAATTAGACCTTATATTAGACAAAAATCTCACAACTAACTTTTTCCTTTTGTTCGAGTGCTTAAGTAATTTTTTTTTGTAGTTTAATGTTCTGCTGTGACACTGAGAATTTTCTCACTGTGGAATTAATAAAGGATTATCTTATCTTAAACCGATCCAGTCTAGCATGTTTTGGGTTTGGTTTTGGCTGAATCTTATGAGAAATGTTCTGAACCTGAAGGCCGTGTCTTTCCACTACCTGCTCAGATTAGTGGTCATGTCCTGGGCTCCTGACGCTCGTCATTGCTCTGAGGGAGTGATGCACACGCGCACTGCTCTGTGATTGGTCGCTGCTCTGCCTGTCCTGCGCGGCTGATGCTTGATCCTCCCCCCCATTCACAAAGCCGATTGGGGGATGAATCGAGCCTTGGCCTGTCAACGAAACTGCAGAGCGCCAGCTTGCTTACTGCTCATGCCCGCGTCCATAGTTAATGCTTTGTCCTTTTTACAGTGAGGGCTTCTACAGTGTTTACAATGTTTTCTATCTTCACTAAGATTAAAAACCGTGTAGAGGCTTTTTTAAACGAGAAGAACATCGTAACGGACTGCCTCAACAAAATCGAAGAAAAGACTGGAATTAAGAAGCGTTATCTTGCCATAGGTAAGCCGGGTTTACTTCGGGTTAAAGGAAGTTATAAGACTTGTGTAAGTGATAATTAAGGGGAAGGAGGAATAAGAGACATTAACAGAGAGGAAAGACAACAGGCAGCCGTGCTAACAGTGCTAATCCTCTGAACAACAGGTGCAGCACTAATCAGGTTGTTGCCGGCTTGCTGTGTGTCTTTATTTATGCCTTCTGCCAGAGTGACTCAGCCTGAATAAACAGCCCTCCTGAAAGCTGGTGTGTACAAACTGTTCATTCAGAAATGATGAAACCAGTGCAGTTCAACACGCCTGTCTGGAGTCTCTAATAATTCCCTCAGCTCTGTGGCTAAAAGCCGCGGTGGACACAACTCCAGCCCCTGAGTAAAAGTAACGATACACTTAATAAAATATCACTCCACTGAAAAAAGAAGACCTCTATGTTTTTTCCTTAATTTCTTAACTTAATTTAAAATGTATTAAAATATCAAGTGGAAAAGTACTGAGTCAGGAATGTGCAGCTCGTGCTAGATACTCTACAAGTACACTACATTTACTTTCCCAAGAGAACTTGGCATATTTGTTTTCATAACCATAAAATTTATTTTTTTACATAATTTGATTCTACATAATTTGTAATTATGTAAAATACATGTATTTTATGTATTTACATCATTTGATTCTACATAATTTGTTATTATGTAAAATACATGTATTTGATGTATTTACATAATTTGATTCTACATAATTTGTAATTATGTAAAATACATGTATTTTATGTATTTACATCATTTGATTCTATATAATTTGTAATTATGTAAAATACATGTATTTTACATCATTTGATTCTGACAGTTTTCCTTTACATTGCGCCAAAAGTTCCTGATGAATGGACCAATAAAAATGCCAAAATAACAAAAAAAAGTCAAAATAACAAAAAAAAAAAGTTTCAGAAAACAAATAAAAAAAGAAGTTGGCCAATAGGAATGCTCATAAATAACAAAAAAGTGGGGCAATAGAAATACTCCAACTTTACAAAGAGTGGGCCAATAGAAAATGACTTCCATTGAAAGTTTTTTTCTTCAATACATTTTCCATTTTGGAGACTCAAGAGTTTTGTGTAACAGAGATGAATTGCAACAGAATATGGTACAGACGTCACCATCAACTAAAGATACTGAAGACGTCCCCCTAAGGGTACCACCCCAGTGACAGGTACCTAAATTTTGAATTTGAACTGTGTAAGAACTGTTTCCATTATAAATAAAGAAATACATATAAACTATTTATAACAGACAGTCATTCCCCATTAATCTAAAAAGGAAAAAATAATAGGATGTACTTTAAAAAGCAAGATCATTATATTTTATAAACTGATATTTGAGGGTGAATTTATCGAACTCCAGAAGAGCAGACTATTTGAGTGACGCCGGACTACAGCAATCAAATATTTTTGTATCTGCAATGCTAATGAAGGTAGATGTAACCCTAGCTTCTGCATTTTATTCATGTTTATGTATCTATATTGGTGTCAGACTTGGCAAACAGCACATCTAGATTTGAAATGAAGAAATCAAGATGTAAATTAAGTGCAGATGTTCAGCTGTCATTTAATAAAGATATTTCTCATTGGCAGTTTATGAATCGCAGACATATTTTACATAGCCTCTTCATCTTTACAGGCTCAAAAGAAATTGGAGAGTTGACTGGTTTTGTGGCCAAGTGTGGCCTGTTCCCTTATTATTGCTAAAAATTAATGACTTAAAGGACGGGGGTAATTTTGAGTGTATTTGGCAGCTGTTCATAGGAGATAATGATTAATGATGCAAGTAAAGAAGGTCATCATTACATGAACAACAACAAAAAAAAAAAACAGAAATGAGTGGCCAAATCAACAACTTTGTACATTCCTCAGAAAGAAGGAATGTACAGGCAACCTCAAGAACACAAAGGCCTAGATGACCACAGCAGATAACTAAAAAAAGGTGATTGCAATTTTTTCCATGATGATGTCACAAACTCCCCCTCCTGGGTCTGTGTGGTATTGCACATGGCTACTTTTGGTCAAATGCTTGTTTGACGAGCTTTTTTTGGCAACACCACTCACCTGAAATGAATCTATAGAGGTACACCTATCACTTGTAGGAGCTCATCAGCACTGATACAGAGATTAGTACCTGTGGGTTCACACTGTTAAACGTATAAGATCCTTGAGGAACGTTTGGAGGTCTTCAATTTGTAACTGTGGAGAAAGGTGGAGGTAGACACATCATTGTCAAAGATTAGAATCAAAAGATGCCATCATAAATGTACATGCAACACCAGCCCACTAGTTCTGGAACAAGAATATTTGGACAGATGAAACCAAGATTAAATTGTACCAGAACGATGTGGAAAGAAAGACTATGGAGAAGGAAAGTAAGGCCTCATATCCAAAACACACCACATAATCATCATGGTGGAGGCTGTGTTATGGCATGGGCATATGCAGCCGTCTTAATCCTTCATTTGCTGCCTTTTTTGTGGGTCGTTCTGCCCTCTGTTTTGTCTTCAGTACGGACCTCCACCATAGTGGACAGATGATGGAGTCCTTTCCCTTTTCTCTTCATCTTTCTCCTCTTTAATTCTGGTACAAGTTCATATTGGTTGCTTTTACCACCCCCACTCATAACCAACAGGAAAAGTTGAGCTAGTTAAGACATCCTCTCCGATACTATGTTTAATATAGAAACACTTTACTGTGTTATTCACTTTGACTAAATGCAGCAGACAATTCAATGTGACTCTTAATATTGTGAGCAGGTCTCAGATTGATTTCTTATGATTTCTTTTTCACCCTCAGATGGCCTTCTATACAGACTCTGATACGTATTAGTTTCCTCTGTTGACAGCGACATTAAATGCTACATCTAGAATCGAAATTCAAAGAAATGATTAGGAAAACGACTGTGATTCAGATATGATTCACCTGGTATAGATTTTAAACATTGTGCACTTTCAGGAATTCACATGTACATTGACTAAGCTGGATTGCGAAGCCAAAAACCTTTGAGACTTCACTGTAAATCTCCTATAAATATATATTGAAGGCCTTTTTGACATTGCAATGTTTACATGTCATTGTTTTGTTTGTGTTCACAGGAGCAGTTTCTGCTACTGGACTGTATTTGCTGTTTGGATATGGCGCCTCCCTGCTCTGCAACTTGATTGGCTTTGTTTATCCTGCATATTTCTCGTAGGTGCATTTAATTAAACATTCGTTCCAATCCTCTTTGCCAGTTCAACCTACAAATTGGTATTGTGTAGGAACAAGCAGTAAAACTATTTTGATTGTTGTGGATATTCAATGCAAATATGATATTTGTTTTTGCATAGTTCTACTGTGTGTTATATCTCCATTATAGTATAAAGGCCATCGAGAGTCCCAATAAGGATGATGATACTCAATGGCTTACTTACTGGGTGGTGTATGGATTCTTTGGTGTGGGGGAATTCTTCTCTGACATCTTTCTTTACTGGTTTCCTTTCTACTATGTGTTCAAGGTACGTGTGTTCTGTATTCAGTGTCACTGGGCCTCATGCTTTCACTTACACATATTTCATCTGAAAGATGCTCTTGTTCAGGGCAACCTACAGTGTAGTTGTGTTTTAGGGGTTGGGAACTGTAGCGTTAGGAATCTTGACCAAGGGCTCTTGGTTGGTGTTGCTTGGTGTATCTGCTCAAGTAGGGAACTGGAAGCATATAGTTATTTAAAATGTCTTTTGGGGCTGAGCCCAAATCCTAACAAACCGCAACCAGTACATTATCCCTCCTCTGCCAAACACTGTTGGCAGTATAAAAGTCCAGTAAAGCATGATAGTAAAGCATGATTCATAACTCCAGAATATGTTTCCACTGCTTCACAGTACTTTAAACCACTTGAGCAGCCTACCACTTTCTGGCTGAGCTGTTTTCACAATAAGAGCACTTATAGTTGACTGGGGCAGATCTAGCAGCAGCAAAGGTGACATTCTATAATGGTGCCTGAGCTCTTCAGTACAACCCCTTCTACTGGGAGTGTTTAAAATTTGTTTTGCTATGTATTTGTGTATTGCTATCCATTAAAATACGCTTGAATTGACTCTGATGCTAATCCAGGCAATCCATCCAACTAATCATGCATTCTCTCTTTGGGTGTTTTAGTGCCTGTTCTTGTTATGGTGCATGGCCCCCTTCTCCTGGAATGGCTCTCAGGTGCTGTATACACACTTGGTGCGGCCATTTTTTCTCAAGCATGAGGCTACTGTGGACAACATGGTCAGCGATCTTAGTGGGAAGGCCATGACAGCTGCAGAATCTGTCACAAGAGAGGGTAGGGGGTTATTTGAGACTTTGGTAAAAATGAACGAGACCTTAATAAGTTAACATTTCCTCAGACTGTGCTGCATTACATTCCCTTTTAACATCTTGAAGCCTAGATTTATCCTGCATTGAGTGAATCCTTATACAGAAACTACTGTGATAAGCATATATTGGGGAATCCGACCAGGTTCTATTTTGGGCCCTATATAACTGTTTTGGGCCCTATATAACTGGCTCTATGTAGTTAGGAAAGTGAAAAGATGTGAGGTTTAAAGGTCTAAGGGGTCCAACTCATACTAAAGCCTTCCTATAACCTTGTTTTTGTCAGTTATTCAGAGTCTGGCGAAAAACAGGACCATTCACCCACCTGAGAGAGCTGAGCCACCCAAACAGCTTCCCAGTTCATCTCCTGTATGTAACTACCTTCTATGTTATATATGTAAATCTGATTTTTTGGACCAGATTAATCCCATATGGCTTTGCACTGGACTAGTCTTTATCTATTTTAATGAAGCAGATGTTTAAATTCTGCAGGATAAACATATTCCATTAAATATGCTTCCTTAGAAACGTGTCTAGAGCCATTTTTTGCATGCGTAGAAAAGATTTTGAGAGGTACCTTTGCTCCAAATCCACTGTAGTCCTCTCACATTTTTCTGTTTTCACTCTTTTCTCTCTCTATTTGTATGTCTGTACATTGGTGTTTAGAATGAACCCAGTGTTGACTGAAATGTAAGCACTTAAGTACATTATTGCTTCTCAGTATTCTGTATTTTAGTAGATATTTATATTGATTAAAGCATCTCACATTTGCTTTATGTCTTACAGCCATGCAGGTGACCAATTCTGCTAAGTCTCATGGATGCAGTTCAAACCACCAGGATTTCAGTTGACACAAGAAAATGTAATGACTAGCATATGCAAAGGGGCTGTTTACACCTTGTGTTAACATGCATTTAATTTTACTGCATTAAAAATCCATACGTAAACACACATTGCGATGGGTTTACAGTTAGATCACTCAAAACACTTTTGGAATTGGACATTTAACCCAGGTATACAAAAACACCACACTTTCCCACAGGCTGACCTTAGTCTGCCATTGTAAGAAAATGAATTTGACAGAATGACATATGTAAGTAAGTAAAACTAGCCACAATGTTTCCCCACTAGTCGTGACTCTCTCATGCAGAAATCTCAGGAGCTACAACACAGGATGCATATTACAAAACACATAATGCCAGATGTAAACAGCCTGTGTAATATAATATACATTCTGCAAAATACAGATAGACTGGTGTCGTTTCAGTGTAGCAGTGTTCCATTTTAATCCTGTATTACTTGAAATAGTGATCATATACTGTAGTTTTACATGCTAAACTGTCTCTGGCTAACAGTAATAGATATCGTTTGAGTTTTAGCTGTATTGATTTAACTCCTCAAACTGTGCTTTAATATTATGGAAGTAGTCATCTTTAAGTGTGAGCTGTATATTTTGAGATGTGTACATTTTCTTAGTACATCAAATGAGCCAAAGAGTTCTCTCTTTCTAGGCACAGACGATACTGTCAGAGCACAAAGCATCTAACATTTGGCGTTACGGCGTATTATGCAGTTAATTTTTATATCTGTAAAGAATGTCATGTTTGGGGTTTTTTTTTCTTACTTTAAAAAAAGTCCACAAATAACAGATTTTCAATAAATGTCTTTTGTATTTTACATTCTGAACAGACTATTTTGTGTTGTTTCCGCTGTGCTATGTTTTATGCCAAGCTATTTTAGCTTTCAATCCATTTTTTTTAATTAAAATAATTTAAATTGAATAAGTAAAATA
This sequence comes from Salminus brasiliensis, assembly GCF_030463535.1. Taxonomy (NCBI): domain Eukaryota; kingdom Metazoa; phylum Chordata; class Actinopteri; order Characiformes; family Bryconidae; genus Salminus; species Salminus brasiliensis. The sequence continues at coordinate 11,809,555 of NC_132894.1, read as the reverse complement.
GCATTAGTATTACAAAATGACATTACATAAAATTAAAATATATAATAATATATATATTTTTTTGGTTTATTATAAATTACTTTTCTTAACTTACACTTTTCAAAAAGGTTGATATTTGAATTGGTTTCTTAATATGGATCATTTATTGTGTTGTGCATTTTTATTTGCACAGAATTATTTATTTTTATATAACCAAATTAATGTAATAGAATTAGAATTTATAACAAATATATAATTTTCCACCTGCTTGTAAAACGGATTTGTAATTTAATTAAAATGTAACTCATTAAAAATAGCACTAAATGTATTATGGCGAAATGCCATCCCAACAAACAAACGTCCAAAAGACTTTTGCCTGACGTTTAAAAGACGTCCAAACTTTATGACGTTTTGACGTCCATATCTAGCTAGCTATCTACGTTTTTACACGTTACGTTTAAACACTATAAAGAGTTTGCAGCGGTGAAAATGAAAGGTGTCGATGATATTTAAGACAATTGTTCAACTTTCCAACCAGAAACGTTGCGAAAACCTGCACTGAGAACAAAAATAGTATTTACAAATACATTTAGCGCCATGTTACAGAAAAACACAAAGGCTACATCCCAAACCGAACACATCCACACTCAGTAGTGCACCTAAATAGTGCACCACCATGACAAGCGCGTTCCTCAGTGTAGGAAGCTGAGCTGTCTCATATAAAAACCCTGCGTTTTTTATTTTTCCAGTCAATAGAGAGTTAACCACCTCAGAAAGACGAGATCTCTCGTCGAGCTGCTCTGATGGAAATAATATAAAGAAAAAAAAAGAGAAATTCCTGATCGGTAAATTATGGAGACGTGAGAGAACTTCCATATCCAGGGTCTGGGCCAACCGACGGGATACAGATCCCACCTGCAGGCCACTTCGGCGTAGCAGGGCTACTGGGATGAATTCTTATCAGGGGTGTAAGCAGGGGTGTATTATTGGGAGCGGGGGAATTCTGCTTTAATGCTATAGCTGATGTCATTCTTACCACTGAATGTTGCAGTTTTTATGAGTCAGTTTTCATGTTGAATTAGTATTAATATCAGTTTTTACGTTTAAATTCTATTTAAAATAGACTCAGTACATGCACGCCTCCCTCCGAGTCAGTAGGTGGCAGCATGCGCTAGAAATGCGGAAATCTGCCATAGCGCATCCCCGAAGAAGTGTGCCGACAACAAGCAACGTCTCCCAGCTTGGCGGACGGTCAGTGTTAGTGTAGTTCTTCTCCAGCTGAGCACAACAAGCTTTTAAAATACTGTCCCGCTCACTTACTGGAAACCTCATGAGTTGTCAAACGGAAGCTAACGTTAGCTAGTGAATTAGTAGCTCCTCAGTGCTGAAGAACTGTAGCTAACTGTAGGAGGACACGATGAATCTGGGATCCAAAGGCAAGAAGAGAATGGTTCTTCCAACCAGACCTGACCCGCCTTCAGTGGAGCAGATCATGGAGGACATAAACCGAGCCTACCCCAAAGACCCAGTCTTCAGCCTGCTGCAGGAGTCCAGTGAAGGTGATGTTCGTGATGACGTCACACGTAGCGGTACATATGTACATATGTATACATATATATATATATATATATATATATACACACACACACACACACACACACACACACACAGACAGACACGCACTATTTCATCTCTGTATATATATTTGTATTTTTTATTGCTTATATTTCTATATTTTCATATTTTTATGTTTTATTCTTTAACTTAAATGTAACTTATTCTATTTTTATTTATTTTTTATTTTATTTTTCTTTTGCACTTTACTTCATTAAGTTAAGGTTTAGTTAAGTTTAAATGTAGATTTTTATTGTATAGCTTGATGTGGGCAGACTGTCATAAAAGCATTTCACTGCAAGTTATACTGTGTATGACTATGTATGTGACAAATAAAATTTGATTTGATTTGATTTTGATTTGATTTGATTTGAACGATACGCGGTTTTTAGGCTCGATACGGTTCTGAGCTCAAGACTGGGGCCGGTTTTGCCTGGAAAAAAGACATCTCTCCAGAACAAATGCTTGCAAAGTAGCTTGTTTTGTGCCAAACGGTGATCTGACTCAGCTGAACGCCAAACTGTCTTACAGATAATCTTAGGTTTTCATTTTCAGTCCTCCAGCACTGAAATGTCAGCATAAACATGCACCAGAAAACCTGTTCATACCAAGTTCAAATGTTATTGTTAGCCAGAATGTGACCATAGGCCATAGGACCATCATCATAGGGTTTGTGTGGCCCCAGTATCAGTGTATTGCAGGGAGTCCCACAATTCCACTGATTGGTGGGGTAGAGGGTGGTTGTACAGCAACAGATGAGCTTCAGCCTCGAACGGTTGAACTTTTTAATTGTTATATCTACAAGTTGTACCTATATGATAAACACACCTGATAAGATGCCTAGTGATGATACCTTATGGTAAAATGTTTAAAAACCCATATAATGGCATTTATTTCTCCTGTAATGTAATCTTTCAGGTTTCAGGAGTGGATCGAGCAGCAGTGACGTCGAGGTCAGGTACCTGCAGAGCAGACGGTTCCTGGAGCTCAACGAGAGGCTACAGGAGGCACGGGCTGACCTAGTACGAAGAAGAGACGAGCTCCGAGTGGTGGGAGAGTCTTTGGAACAGAGTGTAGCAGAGGTGAAGGACAGAGCAATCTGACTGACCGCCACCTGTTGGAAGCCTGAGATCTTTGGTATTGTTTAAGGAGGGGGAAGAATCATTAAGTTATCTTTTGGGGTTTTCTTTTGTGCTGGAAAATGAAACTGTACTGTGCATCATTCAAAAACAGATTGTTGGAATGTGGAGGCAGGCTAACCCGGATATCTCCATCAAGCTACAGTGCCTGTTATAATACTACAGCCAGCATTTCTTACACTTGCTGGAAAGATCAGTGGTGGAATGGTTGTCCATCATTTGTTATCCGCTGGCTTTATTTGACTTTTGATGATAGACCAGGTCTTCAGATCTAGACCTTGACTGCCGTTCCCAGTCTCTGATTGTGTAATCACTTGAAATTAAGGGAGCAGCTGATGTAATTGATTGGCCATGTGGTGTTACACCCTACCAAGGATCACAGTCAAGGAATGAAAACTGGATTCAAGGTCCAGATTTGAAGACCTCTCAAAGAACCACTTTTGATGCCATTAATACAAGCTAATCTGGTTTCTATGACTTTTGCACTCTGTTCTAATGGATGAAAAAGGAAGTTACGAGTCCTGATGCTTTCTGCTGCTGTGTTCATTCTATAGCTCAGAGAACAGCTTATTAAAAGCCTTTATCATAAAGGCTTATGAAAAGGCATCTAATGTATTAACAAATCATTAGTGTAGCATAATAGGTAATAACACAGCCTTCCCTGTTGCAGGCTGAGGTTTGATTTTCTGGCCAGGTGAGCTCACCACACTATACCAATAAGAGTCCCTGAGCAAGTCTCTTAACCCAGTGTCCACCAGGCTGTGTAAGGTGACTCAAGTGTAAGTCACCATGGATAAGAGTGTCAGACAAACGCTGTAAATGTAAATAAATTTTCAAATGAAATCCACACGGAGTCATGATGAGAACATTTATTATGGAAATCAACCCTTGGCCATCACTAGGAAATACTGTTGCTCTCCAACATATTCTGAGTTTTGCATTCGGCAAGAAAAAAACCCTTTACATTTCAGTGAACGGTGCTGATGCAGTGATCTGGACACTAATCTCTAATGGAAATTGTCGAGTATACCAGTAAGTATGTACTTGAGGTGTTCTATATAAGTAGTGAAAGAGTAATGGTTCGAGTTGGACGATTTCACTGATGGATCTGTGTTCTGCACCTCTCCAGCTAGTCAGATATAAAGGGTGTTGTATTTTAAGTACAGATTTTGCAGCGTCGCCACTTAAAACATGTCTTTAGACTTCAGTATGTTTAACTGTTACACTCAGAACAACACTGTGCACGGTCTATTGATCAGCCGCTGCCCTCCATATTCTCCAACGTCAGTAGAAAAATGGTGCATTTCTTGTTAGAAACCTTCTCTTGTGGTACAAATATTTGACCAAGCAATCGCACAAACTGCTACATGGAGCTTTAGGCGGCTTAGGATGCCTGGGCCAGTCAATCAGCTATGAAACACACATGTCCAAATGTTTGTGGACACCCCTCCTTTAAGTTGCGCCTATTCCGGACACACAGCTTGGCTCATTCCTGAGGAGAAGTACTGCCATTTGCCAATAGAATAAGACTCCCTGGAGCAGATAAATGTGACCTACTGATACCACATCTAATGCCAGTCATTATACTTTTCTGTTCTCTGTAATGATGATTGGTGCTCCATCAAATTCTTTTGTGATAAGTTGGGGAGTTGATGGATGAGGTGGGGTGGTGATCATCCAACATATTGGCCTCACTAATACTCATCACTGAATGCAGTCAAATTTTCACAGCAATGCTCCAAAATCTAGTGGAAAACCTATCCTGGACAGTAGAGACAGATACTCCAACAAAAGCAGGATAAACTCTGTTTCAAATATCCTTGATTTTGGACGAAGCAATGAGCGAGCAGGTGTCCTAACAATATAGTGTCTATATAGTGTATTGTGGTTCTAAATTTCAGGTGCGGTGAGATGAGGTTTCTCACTGTAGGTCTGATTAAATTGCAGCTGAAGTGTATTTTTAAAAGATATTCAGTGCTGAGTTGATCATTGAGGTCTTACATAGCTCCTCTCCAATAATCTGCAGAAGTAAACTCCTTGTTCCTGCTCCTAATGACTTAAACCATACCTGATCGTACACAAAATGACATTATCAAAGCATTCAATAAGCAGAAATATGTACAGCCATCTAAGTGTATTACATACAGTTGCTAAACAATTAACAAGTACGTCTCTTTTTTTAAGTCAAAAGATTAGAGATGGTTCTTCCTCCATTTGTATTACTTATGCCGCAGGGGACGAGATTATTCAACATCGATAACACGTAGGTGTGCACACGAGGTGAATACTGAGCATGCTAGTAGTAGCGGTGCTAAGAGTACTTTTTGCTTACTGGGAAGCATTTAGAGAGTCTTTGCAAATAAATATATACAACATCCATAAATACCAACAAGGATTACATTGTGTTCTTGCTGTGCTGACTTGGGCTGATCTACCACAAATGTATTTACCTGCAATAATAAAAGTGAAGGCTAAGGGCTTTCGTAGTCAGTGTGGCATGATGGCATACTAGAAATACTATTATGCAGAATGCATAAATGGTTGTGTGTGTGTGTGTGTGTGTGTGTGTGTCTGTGTGTTTTTTCTCTTTTGCACTGTAACAGTCTTTTCAGGTTCAAGGTGGCACATGGTCTTTCAGTATGTCCAGTGAACGAGTCTCTGGTCTTGGGTGATTTGCATATTGTTTTTTCATGAATACAGAGCTGTATGCCGTTGTCCATACACATGTTCATATAGAACACTGTGTTTAACTCTTACTCTGACTCCTTTTCCCAGATGATCAAGTGTCCGAAACAAAACAAGCAATGGTTCATGTATGTAACTGTACAAAAATATAAAAAAAGGGACAGCAAGGTCCATACAATAGCTTGAATCCAATGAGATACTACAGTTCATGCCTATTTGTCTATATCCAACTTCCAGTGATAGAAATACAAAGCCAATGGAGACAGTGTTTGTCAGATAAATAAACTGCGATGCAACTAGCAAGCACGAAACTGAGTATCCGAGGTAAAGAGATTGATGTTGCTCACTAAACCACCTGAGCTTTTACGGTATCAGGAACACAGAAGTCAAGCTTGAACAGTGGCCCATTTTAGGTACTAGGCCTCAAGTTTTTCCCCTGACTTCTCAGGTATTGTTGGTGCTTGACTCCGTGTTTCTTGAGAGCAACACGCCATTGGGCTAGGGACATAATTGAACGGAGTAACTCTGACAGCCTTGCTGGGAGAACTCTGACGGAAGTGACCTATGCCTCCACTATGGCTGCTCTCCACAGACTGAAACGTTGAGGTGGAAGCTGTGCTGTACGTTTTGAGGGATCCATCAGAATCTCCATCCTGTAGGTTATTCCCAGAGGTCAGGCTGATTTTTCTGAGAAGAGCCATCTTTGCTGCCTCCTCTGAAATCACTGCACCATTGTCAATTGTAGGGGAGGTGCTTGAATTGGTTTTATTGGCTGAGAAGTCTTCGGTTTGAACTGTTGCATCACTTGTTTTACGTGAGATTAACGTAATCGTCGGCAGTTTCCCTGGCAGTGGAGGAGGCACTGGTTTGTGCCCTTCAGGGGAAGGCACCAGAGGCAGTGCGGTAGGTGGAAGAGTGCTCTTTAAGATCTGGGGAACATCCTCATCACGAATCCTCCTCCAGGTGACTCTGTTGTTACTGTTTCGTGATCCAGTTCTGTTCTGTGTCTGTTTCATGTCCTTTTCGCTCTTAGCTCGTCCACTCGAGTCTGAAGAAGAGGAGCGCAGCGAGGAGCGGCTGGTGACACGGCTTAAGACGTTTATACTGGGGGAGGAGGAATATCTTTTGAACGTATCTTCCTTCTTCTCCCTCGGCTTTGGCTCAGGGACGTTCCTCTGAGGCACCCTGCAGGGGCTTTCGGAACTTGTTCTTCTGGCTGGACGTTTCACTGTGAGATCCCTGTCAGTGGAATTAGCTCTCGAAAGAGTCATGTTCTGCTTGAGGATGCCTTGTTCCTGTCCATTTCTTGGCCCTTGAAGCCCCTGCACTCTTCTTGGACCTTGTGCCGTCGGCTTCAGCTCCTGGCAGCGAGAGGAACAGAGGAAAACTGCTGGGGCCCCTGGACGTGCTCGTCGAGGTGATCCATGCTTGGATGTAGGAACTGAGCGAGAACAAGGAACAGCTTGTCTTGAGACATTTGCTGACTCTTTAATGAAAGTCAGTTGTCGAAGGAAGCCATTACGATCTGTTTCACCACTGCACGAATGAGCAGATGTCATGCGAACTAAATCCAGTCTACTGGCTGGTAGGATTCTCTTCCCTGGTATTTGAGTGTTTTGCCTGTTGGTTCCAGTGGGCTGGTTGGTCACTAATGGTGAAATTGCTCTTGACTGCCTTGATGGATTCTGCATGAATGGTATTCTGACCGGGGACTTCTGTGTTTTGTTGTCAGCAGGAGATTTTTGGTTTTGACTTGATGTGGAGAAGCTTCCTTTCTTGTCAGGTGGACTGCTTGGCGCTGAGGCTACCGCTTTCTGACTTTGCTTGACTGTTTGGGTAGGGGATGTTACTTTTTTGTAAGGTTGCCTGCAAGGGGTTGAACTTTGAGACGATCCTGATGATGAGCTCTTTGGGATCCTAGCAGGAGGAGTTGAGCTTCTCTTGGGCAATGACAGCTGAGTGGAATCATTGGGGCGCCCCAGTCTGTGAAGACTTCTGGACCGGTGCTGGGCTAGGTTTGGATTTTTTGGAGCATCTTTTGGAGTCACTTTCTTAGTTGGTGGTCTTTGTGAAAGTGTTGTCTCTTTCTTGGGCATGTATATAACAGTTCTGCCTCTGAAAACTACAGGCAAATTGGGAACTGGTTTACGTGGAGCAAAATCAAGTGGCTTGTTAGCCTTTTTGTTATCTTTGATTACCTTCTTGTCATTGATGTCAGGTTTTGGGGTAAAGCTTGATCCAGATATAAATGAAAGGACAGACTCTGACTCTGAGGAGGGTTCCTGGGACTTTGAAGCTTGCAACTTTGTGATTATCGTATTTGCTCCCTCTTGTATGGCTCTCCATTCAACACTGTTGAGATCAGAATCTTTATCAGATGCCATATCGTCGCTGCCCAGATCGTTTTCAGGACCCCAGTCTTCAGATTCCTTCTGAAGAGTTGTCTTCTGTTTGTGTTTTTTCTCTCCTTTCCTTTTTCTGTTGGCTTGTTTTTTCTTTTGCTTTGGCATAGCAGATGTTATGCATTTTAATAAAAGATCATCCTCAGAGTCCATGCTGACTGAACTTGGTGAGCTGTTATCTTCAAACTGACTTTGAGCATGCTGGGCTTTTGGGAGGCATTGACCTGGATTGGACATCAAGTTATGCTTGTTTCTCAACCATACACGCTGAGCTTTCCCCTGGTGTTCCTCAAAATCAGCATCACTCAAAGAACTGAGAGATGAGCTGAGAGAGTAACATGGGGGCGCTTCTTCCATAATCAGATTTTGTTTGATTCTGTGAAACCCATTCCTGTGAAAATTGTCCATGCGACCTTTTGAGTTAGCATAGTGGAGACCTAGGTTATTCTTGCTTGAATCACTAAGCTGTTTCTGCCTAGTCCTTACCCTTGCCATCATTTCATCGTCTTTATCTAATTCATTCTCGTATAAGCAGTAGTTGGCATCCTCTATGGGTGTTGGGTGGCGCAATTTCTGCAAAGCTGCCTTATCCTGTGTGTTTCTGGAGTATGTCTTCTGATTTTGATACAAATCTGTGCCTTGCTTTCTGACCGGAAAATCTAAGTGTGGCATACTTTGTGACAGACTCTGCCCTTGCTTCTGTATTTGTCGGACTGGTGACTGGCTTTGCACTCTTTGCTGAGTCATCTTTGCTGCCATCTCCTTACTTTGTACAAGAAGCCTCTGAGTAGGAATCATTTGTTTCATTGTTTTGTTCGTTTGGTTTGTTACTATGTCAGAATTACACCCCATTTTAGTTGATTTATGGAAGCGAGAGAAGAGACGTAGTTCTTCGATTCTCCTCGCCTCTATATCAATAAGTTCCTGCGTCTCTTTGTTTCTGGACCGCCAGTCTTTTGACCCTTTCATCTTAACTGGGTATTGAAGAGTTTCATCACTTAAAGAAGTGGTACTTGAAAAATACATTGGAGTACCTTCAGCAGAATCAGTGTAGGAGGAATCATCATGATGAACATCTTTCACACACATTCCAACCTTTCGGCCAGAGCATATCTGATTGTTACTATTCTGAAGCACCATGTATACTGGTAGCTGCACAGATCGTCGAGCCTGGGTGTTTAGGGTAGACATCAAAGTGGGTCTAACTTTCTTAAACCTGGAGGGCATGGCTGAATTGATGCACTCTTTGAGAATTTCAATGTCATCATCCGAGTTGCCCTCACTGTACTGATCCTGATCCATACATGATGGATCATCAGCAGCATCACCCTGCCCATCATATTCTGGGTCATTGTCTTGTTGATTTAGCAAGGGAGTAAGCTTGAGCTCCACATCTTTTTGAACGTAGTGCTCATGGAGAGGAAGGGCACTCAGACTAGAGGCACAGGAAAAATTTTCAATTGGTTTTTCAACAGTGAAATAGATCATCGTGTCTAAGTCTGGAGGCAAGTTGAATCTTTCCTTAAAGTCAGCGATTTCCATGAACTTCCGCAGGCTGTTTTCCCACTGGCCTGCAACACCACCAAGATTCTGTTGCTCTGGTCCAGCAGATTCAGCACAGCATGGGGTTTTACTACGACTTGGAGGCATGGTTTGCCCAGGGCTGTCAGGGAGATCACTCGGACTCACAGTTCCGCTAATCATTTCACTACAAGGATCACTTTGTATGGAACTAGCAATTGAAGGGGACTCAAAGCTACCTAGTGAACTTACAGAGCTGCAACGACTCATCACAAGTGGTGTCTCATGAATGTAGTTGTCTGAGGAACTGGATGGGGTCCTGTCCTCGTTTATGACTGGAGACGCTGCTCTAAGGAACGTCTTTTCATGTCTTAATGAGCAGGGAATCTGAATGGGTTCCGAAGTGCTGCTACTTGGACATGTTTTCTGGTCTGTCATAAGCAACTGGCTGTCACTCAAATCCTCTAGTGTCTCATCCTCTTCCATTTTCCTCACTACATCGCCATCTTCCACTTCAATAATTTCAAGAGATGAGTCACTCTCCAGCTCGTTTTCGCTTTGGCTCTGCCCATCGAGAGCCCCATCTCCAGAAGAAAGGGAGGACAAAGAACTGCAGCGTGAGAAGCAGATTGGCGTGTTCTCCACTGAATACTTCTGTGGTGTCTCCAGCTGGCCTATTGTTGGGCTTCTTGCGGAGCATATTGGGGAGAATTTGCTAATACTTCCTCCAGTCATCACAGTTGGGACCCAGGCCTGTCTTCTCATTGCCTGAGCTGCCTGAACATTAATAGCAGTCTTTGCTACACCAAATCTGGCAACACTCTGGATCAGTGGAACATGCTGATAGGAGGGAGAGAGCTTAATGGTAGGTACGCTGGTATCAGAAGATACCCTGGTTGATACAGTTGCTGGTGTTGCAATGAGAGGTTCTTGACTCTTTTCTTCATCTGTGCTCCCTTGATCAGGCAATTTCATTTCTTTTGCTGGGTCAGAATCTCTCTCAGGTATCTCATTCTGACAAATTACTCTGGAAACAGTGGCACCACTATTTAGCAGTTCCTCATGAGCTACCTTGAGTTCAAGCTTATTTGGACGTCTTTGTTCTGCAGGCCTCATGGAAGATCGAATTTGCTCCTTACTCCCACAGTAGCCATCACTAGTGCTGCCACTGTTAAGGCTGTCATTGGACAAGCTTGAGTTGGCTGTTTTAAGTCGCAGGAGGGCATGGGCTTTGCTGAAGCGCTCTTTGTGTGAAAATGAGATGGTATCAGAAAGACCACAAGGTGAACACGACTTTGCTCGCGCCTCATGGAGATCATCAGGCCCATAGTTCCAATCGGCAAAATGGTCCTCAGAACTGAGGCTGAAGCTGTCCTCCGAAGATGTGTGCATGGTAATATCTTCTACCAGCTTGTCAATTTTAGCCACAGTGTTGGTGATCTTTTTTGCTAACTTTTCAGCTGCAGCAGTCACTTCATCTTCAGGAGGTTGTGTCTTTTTATCTTCTGTTTGTACTGGACCCACATCGTGCTCAGGGTCACTCTCTCTCTTGCGAGGCTGGTTATGAAGGAAGTTGGAGTTGTTCAAGAACATGGAAAGCATGGAGAATGTTCCTGTGTCTAAGCTACTTGAAACATTTGGGGCCTCATCGTCATCAAAACATCCAGAGTCTGAGGCATAGTCCTTGGCCAGACTTTCGATGTGTCGTAGGGGCTTGTTAATATTCAAATGCTTGGGGCTTTGCTTCTCAAGTGAATCAAATGTTTCTGCCAGGTGTTTTGCATCTAGCTCAGCCTCCAAGGCTTTCTGTTTCCTCATATAGAGTGAGGGCATGCAGGAGCCTGGAGATACAACAGCAGCATCTTTATACTTGAGTGGACGGTTTGTGAGGAGGTTTCTTAGTGCTGCGGCACTTCCCATGGCTATCATTTTGTGCTTTGAATGGATGAGATTGCGTAGCATGCTCACAGCTCCTAGGTCCCACAGTAATTCTTGGTCCTTTGGACTTCGAGCAGACAGGTTCCACAGGGTTCCACATGCGTTGCTCACAATGGTTAAACTGTGAGATCGCAAGTGCTGTAACAAAGTCTGGAGGCAGTTGTGATCCCTGAGGATTTGTCTAAGGAGCAAAACAAGATGTATGAGTGATACAAACTGATCAAGGATTGAAATGAAATATTAGCCAAATAAGACAGCAGACTTCATGGTATACCTGTAATCTTCTCTGGTAGCTACAAGGCTAGACACATTGCGCAGGATACCTCCACCGCTTTCAATGATTGCCAGCGAGTTGGTTTGACACCGGTAGGTAAGGGTACTGACCAGAAACCCAAGAGCACCATTGACAGAGCAAATTGCCACCTTATTCTCAGTGCTATGTGCTGATAAATTCCATAAAGCACTTAGCACACTTTTTAAAGTGGACTCCTGGGTACAGAAAAAAAGTACATTTAAAACATTTTTAAAACTGTAAAGTGTAAATTGTAACGTGCAGAATTATCTGTGTATATGTGTATTCTACCTTTGTAGCCTGAAGTGCACAGGTCATTAGTGCTGATACACTGCCAACATCACGAAGAGCTCTCTTGCTGTTGATGTCAGCTCGCCATGAAAGGTTCCTAAGAATACTTGAGACCACCTGTTGGCAAAGTAAAATCCTCTTTAAAAAGTTTCATATTTCAGACAAGGTCTGTGGGGCCTTTGAAGGTGGATGTTGAGTGGTCTGGGCCAATTAGGCCTCAAGTTTAAATGACACTTTAACACTTTATTTGAATGAAGAGCATATCTAAAATGCAGTTCTTGAATGTTTACAAAAAATAATATAGTGGAACTTGAGGCAGAGGTATAGTGAAATGTACTAAAATAACATTTTATTAAACTTAAAAATTATGAACATTTGAAACACAACGTTCATGTGTATCTCTTTTTCTAATTCTGTGCCAAAACGGTCTGCACACAATCCTGTTTGAAGTCGAACTTTGCAGCATTTTAGATCAGCTCTGTTTGAAATGTGCGTTCTTTCTGCAACATTTTACTACATACCTGATGCAATTCCTCACTATCAGATGAAAGCTGGGCAACAATGGCTTGAAGGCAGCTCTTCTTTGAGCAAAGTGTGGCCTGAAAGAAAATTATTAACATGGCATCAGCATGAGATTAATTTTATTCAGATTTTATCTCTTTGGGTCTAAAAATCTATTTTGTTTTGTAATATTTTGCCTACCTTATTTACAACATCTCCATATGTGAGGTTAGTGAGTGCCATCCCTGCATATCTTCGCAGAGCCATATTCATAGGTTCATTTTGCATGCCATACAGCTCCTGTTCCAACTGCATTAGCTCTGCAATGACCTGAAGACCACCTAAAAATAGACAGGCTCACAGTGAACCTTTTATATATATATATATACACTAAGCTGTGGATCAGTACTCAGAATTTAAATTTGACAAGCTATCAATAGTACATGGGCCAAAAATCCTGCTTGCATTTGCAATAGTGAGATAATGTTTTACGTACCAAGTTCATTCATGGCCCTTCGGTATTCCTCCTCAAAGGAAAGTTTCATGATGGCACACATAGCCTGGCAAATCTGAGGATCTACTGGCTCAGGGATGTCTGCATAGTTCATATCAAGACATGGATTTTTTTTTAGTTTTGGATTCATTTAAACACAGCATTATGAGTGAATTAATGCATTAAATACATGACTTGCATGTACAAATACAAGATTAATAATACATATTATAGTTTAATTCTCAATTATATAGACTTGCCATTCTTAGCACCACCAGGCGATGGGGTTCCAAGGTGGTTCTCAATCCAGTCCCAACCATTTTCGCAATGTGAGCGGATCTGTTCCAGCACATGCAGTACCCTCATCTCACGCCGAGCTTGGCCTTCATCAGGCTGCGAGTACACAATGTTGTGCAATGCAGCACTAGCTCGGGACCTAGCCTCGCGGCTACAGCCTGTGGCTCCAGCAGTCTCTCCTGATCCTCCGTCATGCAGTATTTGCACCAACAAGGGAACACAGCCAGACTTGCGCATTGCAATGCAGCTTTCTTGTGAGCTGGACATGGCTAATAAGGTGCGAGACATCTCCTCCCGATCTCTGGAGGCCAGCATAGACAGCAGCCAGAACACCATCTCTACCTAAAATGTGGAGGCAAGCATATTTAGTTGTACAACCTGAACACTGCGCATCTTCTTTACTGACACAGCTATTAATTAGAAACCTGAACCTTCTTCAAAACTTTTGGACATCACCTAATACATAGATTGTTTTTAGAAATTGAGGACATATATTTAACTAGCACACTTAATTTACACTGAATTTAATTGATTAATATGTGTGCATAATTTTTTTTACATTATAACACAATAAATTACATGCATTTTGTTACATCAACATAACTACTGCCAAAAATAAAACTGACTGAGTTCAATTAAATGTGCCCTAGAATGGAAAACTCCACATCATGGCCATCATGGTAACATAAACCAGCCAATGGAAGCACAGCATTTCTCTTAATGTGGCAGTGTTTCGTTCTGAGGTAAAATAACAGGGTTGTAGTCCTGTAAAACCGCATCTCATTATTTTTCACCCAACCAAAGTCACAAAAGAATATAGACTAATTGCATTCTATGGCACCATTGACATATTATATTATAATGGATTTATATATATATATATATATATATATACATATATATATTCATGTGGAACTGATCCTACATATTAAAACTAAATTAAAATTAAATAAACATCAATATAAATTAATAATTTAATATTTAATAATCCAACAATATTAGCTTCAGCAGAATACAGCATTTTCAGTGAGTGACACATGACATAAGAGGACACTGTCTTACTTTGCTCCCTGCTTCTCCAGATGCCTCCATCATGGAACTAGTGCAAGCTCCATTATCCAGTTCAGGGTTGGATGCTTTGGAGAGGCAGTCAGCACTCTGTAAAAAGAAAGAGAGGTATGAGCATGCATGTGTTACTGAATAAGCTGCATTCCAGGTACCGTGGTATATATACAGTTTTATCTGTATCTATTTAATCGTTTGAAAGCTTCTAATTCTGTTTAATGTTTCCAAACATAGATGTTAAAAAAGGCTAGCAGAAACTGCTACTGCATTCTGCAGCTTCTTTGTAAGGCAGTGCTCCAGCTGTATCGTTTGCATTTGGCAACCCACTTGGCTGCACAGCAAATCCTCCGACAGCCAAAGCAGTAAATTCATCCTTTTATCCCCGAGCCCATTGCTATGGCAACCTTTGGTGCCATGGGTAGGCATGTGATCTCTTGAGGTCTACCCAGACGAGCGTGGGCTACACATGAAGCTGCCTCGAACATCTCTAAAATAAAAATGAGGTATGTGCATAACAGAGGTAAGGAAATATATTGTCTGTTTGACAAAAACTAATGACAAATATGTGTTTTAGCAGCTTCCCCACAGTCTATAAATGCGTGTAAACTATCATGTAAAATCACATTTTAACCATCTATAGCTCAGAATTTTTATATGGGTTCTAATTTACTCAGTGCCAATATAAAAAGGTCCTTTACAATATACAACCATGTGAAAATATTAGGACACCTCAAGAAAACTTTTCTTTTCATCTGATTTAAACATACAGACATGTGATCTTCATTTTGACAATACTGAGAGATTGACATAATATAACTAAACATAAAACTGAAGAAATGTCTTGTAAAATTGAATTCATATAAATGCAATTTTTTGTGAGGAAACAGTTAGGACACATTTACGGCATTTAGCTGTGTTCTTATCCAGAGTGACTTACAAGGTTACTTGTATTACAGAGGTGGGCCAGCTGAAGATGATTAGAACATGGTCAGAGATGATTGAAACCTCAGACAAATTGAGTGAAATGTCAAAACACTGTCTGCAAAATAATGCACTAGTGGAGAAGGTTTAAAACAACTGCCAACATGTCCAGGTCAGGACATCCAACAAGTTCACGTTTTAATTGGGTGTCCTATTTATTTTTTTAAACATGACTGTGTTTAATTAATGTGGGAATGAGGTACACATTTAAAACAGGTAAACGTAACGCATCACTTTCTTCACAGTAGTAGGCTGCTGGCATGGGGCGATCACAGAGAGGTATGTTTCTAAATGCCAACCTCACCGTGAGCCAGCCAGCCAGAGCTTAAACAGCCAATAAGAGAACACTGTGAGAGTCCATGCCTAGCAACATTCACTGACAGCTTGAGCTGCCAGACAGCAGTGCAAAGTGAGATGGCGCAGGGCTCTAGCTGTGTAACGTGGTGGATGGCCTGAAGAATGATGCTAAATCTTTAAGCTGTCAAAACACTACTATATCAAATCAAATCAAATCAAATCAAAGTGTATTTGTCTCACACACACGGTAGTAAAAAGGGTTTGTTCTGCACTGCTGTAAGAATTTGATTGCACTCAGTGACAAGAACGTTAGTGGGATCAAAATGTTGGATGATCACTACCCCACCTCACACACCAAATCCCTAACTCATCCCAAAGGTTTATGTTTAAACATAAACATTGGATGTTTATGTTTATCTTCTCCAGTGAGTCCTATTGGCAATACTTCTATGGAGACTAGAAAGGTTGTGCATGTGCATTTGCATCTGTGTCAGCAATGAGTGCAACTTAAAGTAGCTGAATGTATTCATTAGAAAGGGTGTCCAGAAACATTTGGACATATAGTGTATGTACAGAGATAATAAAGTAAAAATAAATATGTGTAAATATGTAGAAAATATACATTTTGAAGAGGTGGGCATATAGTTGAAAACATGTAAAGTGCAAAGTACAGCATGCAAAATGTAAAAAAGGTGATTGTGCAACACATTGCTGTACAATGTGAGCAGGAAAAACAAGAATGTCCAATGTAATATAATTATTGTATATTAAAGTATTATACAGTATTATATTTTAATTTATATTATATTCTACTTTATAATAGTATGCTATTTGGAGTATATTGTAAACTGTATACTGCAATTATTAAACTGATGCAACTACAAGGATACAGTATGTGAATTACAGAATGTTATTTTGGTTATTTATGCATATAAAATACAGATTCTTGTTAAAGCTCTCAACCTATCATACATACATACATGGATGGATGGATGGATTCTTTATCAATTCCGAAAGAAAATGTAGTATCCAGCAGCATAACACAGTTAGTACACTATAGGAACAAGTAAGGCCAGACATACACATACTAATACAATAAATAAATTTTGAAATTAAGAAGAAAGTACTCCTTCATGAAATGTATGAAAAACAGTGTGCGCCCGTGGTGTGCAAAAGTAAAGTAACTAAGTAGACGATGTACAATCTAGTTGGACAAAGAAGAAAAAAAGTGGCTTACTGACATCATGACATGACAACATTGTGTATTTAAAATATGCATCATTGTAATACAAACTATCAACTAATCACTGCTGATTTATTGAAAAGGTCAATTGTCTTTAACCATTTTAGTTTGTAATTGAGGTTAACTGCATACTCATATTTACATTAAGTAATTACTTTCAATGCGTATAAAAGCTTGCATGACAGATGGATAATGCAATCTGTAATTAAAGCCTAAGCCATTTTATGAGCGACTTCTAGCACGTGTCTGAATTTATTGAGAAGTGTTCTTTGCCTCCGATGCTGTGTTTAATAACAGCAGAACCTCAATATTTCAAAACCTCTATAAAACATTCAGCACTAGAAAGCCCGGCTGGCAATAGAAAGAGAATGAGGTCATATAAAGAAGGGGAGAGGTATGAAAAACTGCAGAGAAACATTAATGCATTCAATAAATCTTATCTGTGGCCAGACCTGTGACAAAATATCAATTGCATTTTGATATATGCTAGTAATTTCAGGAGTAATGCAATATGTACACTGTCAGTCATCTTTTAATTTATATCAATAAAATTACATAAGTGTTTTTGTATTTTACAGGACTATTTTACAGGACTTCAATTCAATTCCACTATTTGTATGTAATTACAATATAAGAATTATATAACCATTTATCAGTTTACAATATTATAATATTGTATGTATATATAGTAAATATTATATTAATATATACTATGGAATATATAAATAATACTGTATTAAGAAAATAATAGTCACCTAAGCACATTTTTTCTAACCATTTATCTGAGCAATAAGAGAGTTGTTGCTTGTAAAACATCAGATCACAACTGAAGCAAATAAACAGAAAAAACAGGGTGGTGGGTAAAAAGTTGTTCATGGAGTGAGAATGAATGGTTTATATAGGGCTTAAGAGAAGTTGGGGCGTGGTCTATCTGCCAAAAGTTAGTTATGTCGTAACTCCACTTAAAGAAAGTATAATGTTTCACTTTGAATTACAAATTTCTTGTGAGCTTCTCGATATCTCCTAGACACCCTCAGCCAGCGCATAGATGTGTTCTATTCGATTACCAGTTCACCTGATTTAACATCATTAGGCACTGATTTACCAAACCAGGTGTTGGGATGATTACTGTAAATAATACTAGACTCCCAGGAGGAGAGCTTTGGAAGTATGCTAATGATATTAATAATTTATATTAATATATTATTGCTTTTTAATAGCAAAAATGTTTACCTGTTTTAAATGGGAGTTTTTTTGTGACTGTACATTCAGTATGCTTATAGTTGTATTTTAATGCAGGTGCTAGGTCATGATACAGCATGGCTGGATGGGAAAGTTCTTGGTCTTACCTGACTCTCCGATTGAGTGTTCTTCTCCTGTGGACCACGAGAACCCTGAGCCTCCTGCAGCTCTTTCTCTAGCTGCTCTAAACGAGCCACACGAATCTGAAAGAATACACACAGAGTGACTACCACAGACCTACCTGAAGAACTGGATAAGGCTTTTAGAACTTTGTATTAACCCTTAGAAACTCTGGTATTACCACTGATGGATACAATCTAAGAGTTAAATTCAGTGTTTTATAAGTTATTTTTCTGACGTTTCAAAGTGTTATGAGATGTCAGGTAAGATTAAGATTCGACCACCCACTTACTTAATAATCAGTACTGTATGTACTAAAAAGAGACTGCATTATAAATTTGCTGCCTCATTGTATATGAATCCATCTTGCAGTAATGTGCACCCTAAACTTGTGTTTACCTGTGTTCTCTGGACCATTTCATCACTGGTACCAAAACGTTCCTCCATGACCGAGCGCAGCTGCTGGGCCTCAAATTCTAGCTGCTGGCGGATAAGGTCCATTTGTATGGAGAACTGAAATACAGAAGATTAAATTAGAAATAAAATTATATTAGGTCAAGCAACTGCACAAAGTTTTCATAAAAAAGCCATTTTGTTCCACAAAAAGTGCCACAAATTATGCTTCTACAAATTGGTGACCCTCTACCCAAATTGTATGTCATGCACATTTCTACACAAGGGCATCAGCTCAATGATATGACACAAATTTGGGACTTGCGGAAGCCATTTGTCAAAAACGCTGTGAAACTAGGTGACCTCGTTTTCAGATACACCTACACATGGCAGCGTATTCCACAAAATTCTTAATGCTGAGGGAATCTGGAGGCTAGAACAGGGGCTTCTCTTACTGTGTCAATCCGGGGCAACTCAGCCAGTCTCTGTGACAGTCCCTGCAGCTGAGAATAATACCAATGACGCTCTCTCTCCTCTTTCTCTATTTCACTCAGCAGCATCGTCCTGCAAAAAGTGCCATAAGGTTATACAAATTAAGATGGCATTAAACTGTTTGTTAGTTGACATAGTAATAGTTTAGCTTGGCAATACCATACATCAAACATAAGCTTCAGTATACTCATAAGCACAGTTACAAATTGTCCTTAAATTGTTGTTAAATGTTAAAATGTTAAATGTTAAAATGTTGAAATGTTACTGTTAAATAAATCAAAGCATTCATGTGATCTACACTATATGAACAAAGGTATTGGGACACATGCTCATTCCTTGTTTCTTCCAAAATCACAGGTATTAAAAAAAGAGATTATTCCGAGATTATTAAGTACTGTCCAGGGAAGGCTTTCTACTATATTTTGAAGCGCTGTGTAACGATTTGACTGCATTTAGCAACAAAAGTGATAGTAAAGTCAAGATGTTGGATTAAAGTAGCTGAATGCATTAATCAGAAGAGGTGTCCACAAACATTTGTCCATGTATTGTATCATAAGCAAAGCACATTGTTTTAAGAGTGTAATGATTTGTCCACATGATGCAACCCTTATAATATTAACCTAAATATTAACCTAAAG